>NW_028270161.1:63312717-63612717 GCF_037043375.1 Chiloscyllium plagiosum
TTTGCAGCCCAAACATTACATTAGAGTTGTGTTTCCTTCCTTGCCTCCGTCTCCTCTAAAAATTAAAATGCGGGTGGCAGGTCGTGTAGAGCGAACTGTTATTGCAAAATTGTTGCATGGTCAATAAGTAATAAGGCTTCAGCTCGAGACTATTTGGAGAGCAGCACCTTAGCAAGGAGGACAGGTAAGCTCATGTTAAATATCTTTTGAACTCTGATCTTAAATCTCACAGCAGTTGAGGTGAAGTTAGGCGATAAGCATGTTCCTCCTGCAGGATGGGGGATCTCAAGGAGATTTCCATTGTGTTTGATGCCAGAAGTGCACCAAGCTGTAGCTCAAGCGAGACCGAGTTAGGGAGTTTAAACTGCATGCATTCATGATAAAGCTAAGCTCTTCACAGGTAAGAGTTTTAGTGAGTTGCTCACACCTAAGGTGCAGGCAGAAAGTAGCTGGGTGAACACCAGGAAAGGCAAAGGGAGGAGGCAGAGAGTGCAGGAATTCCCTGTGGCTTTTCCCTTTGATTAATGTATACAGTTCTGCCTAATAACCAGAAGTAATTAGGCACGTTAGTACAAATGACATAGGTGGAAATAGGAATGAGGCCTGCAGTATGATTATAGAGATCAAGGAAAAACAAGGGCATCTTTGGTGAAAATCTCTAGGTTATTCCAGTGACACGTGCAAGTGAGGGTAAGAACAGGATGATAAAGCAAATTAATGCATTGCAAAAGAACTGGCACAGGAGCTAGGGATTCAGACTGTCAAATCTTTGGGATCTTTTCTGGGGCAGAGGTGACCTGTTCAAGAGGGGTGGTTTTGGCCTGAACTCAGGGAGGGGGGGGAAGGGTTGGATTGTGGTGGCAATACTTTGGCGACCCGATTTGGTAGAGCTAAAAAGATGGGTCTAAATTCGATTGTTCTTGGGGTGGGGACATCATCAACAGCAGGGAGGCAAATGTGATACTGGAAGTAGATATTAGAAGTACTAAGTTGAGACACAGGTTTGGCTGGAGCACAACAAGGAGTAGGGAATGATAATTGACTTTAATTGCCTCTATTTCGATGCAAGAGGGTTCACAGGTAAGGCCGATGGATAGATGCGTGAGACTGGGATATTATCGCCATTACAAAAACAAGCCTAATTGACGGACAAGGATGACAGCTAAATGTTCCAGGGTGCAATTGTTTTAGGCGGGACGGAGGTTTGGAAAGAGAGGCGAAGGAAGTGCATTTTTGATTAAGGTGAGAATCACAGCAGCAATCAGAGATTAAACAACTCAAAGGTCATCCAGTGTGGCTTCGTGGGTGGAGCGAAGACAGAAGAAGGAGATGGTGACGTTATTGTTGTTGGACTCTAGGCCCCAAATCGTGAACATGAATTAGAGAAACAAATTTCCACGGAGACTAGAGAGATATGCACGAAGAATAGGGTTGTCATAGTAAGGGACTTCATATTTTCTTATCATAGACCGGACTGCCAGAGGGTTAAGGGCTTAAATGGGGTGGAATTTGTTAAGTGCATTCAGGAAAATTTCCTCAATCATTGCACAGACGGCCGTATTCGGAAAAGGGCAGCTCGACATGCAATTGGGAAATAGTGCAGGACAGGTAAATTAGGTGAAAGTGGGGAAGCAGTTTGGGAACAGTGAACATAGTTCTGTTTATTTTAAAATACTTAAAGAGAAGGGCAAAACTGGTCCACAAGTTGAAGTTCTAAATTGTGGCGAGGCGAATTTTGATGCAAGTCGACAGGAGATTGCAGCAGTTGATAAGAGTATATTTGTTGTATGCAAAGGGACAAAGAACAAATAAAATTACAGTACAGGAACCGGCCCATCAGCCCTCAAAACCTGCACTTATCCACACCTTCCATCTCGACTTGTCGCCTATTTTCCGAAGATCTGTACATTCTGCTTGCTGCCATTCATCTATCTGTCCAGACGCGTCATAAATGACGCTATCATGCCCGCCCTGATAACCTTACTGGCAACGCATTCTAGACACCCACCATTCATTGCGTAAAGAAATTTCCACTTATCCCGTCTCACTTTCAACTCATGACCCCAGTAATTAAGTCATTTACTCTGAGAAAAGTTTCTCGTTACCCACCCTTTCTATACCTGTCATGATGATTGCAGACCTCAATCACATCCGCCCTCAACCTCCGTTTTTCTAATGAAAATAATTCTTCACAGCTTGCACCCTCTATACTAGGCAACATTCTTTTGAAACACTTCTGCAAACTCTCCAAAGCATTATTGTATACAAGAACTGTATACAATATTCCAAATGTCACCGAACCAAAGTATAATACAATATGTAATATGATTGCTGACTATCCGTGTCTGCGTGGGTTTCCTCCGGTTGGTCTGGTTTCTCCAGTAGTCCAAAGATGTGCAGGTTAGGTGAATTGTTCATGCTAAATTGCCCATAGTGTTAGGTGCATTAGTCAGAGGGAAATGCGTCTGAGTGAGTTCATTTTCGGAGGGTCATTGTGGACATGTTAAGCTGAAGGCCTGTTTCTACACTGTAGGGAATCTAATCTAATCTAAACTCTTGTACACCACACTCAATCTGATGACAGAAACCATGCCAAATGCCATCTTGACCACTCTATTGACCTGCGTTGCCACGTTTAGGATGCAATGGACCTGAACACCCAGACTTCTCTGTCTATATTCTGCTGTATTCTCTGACAGTCGTGTTCACTATCTGCTACTCAACCAACTAAGTATCACAGGCAACTTGCGAATCAGACAACTCATACCTCCCTCCAGATCGTTTTTGTATATCACAACAGCACGAATCGCTGTGGAACACCACTGGTCACATTTTTCCATTTTGAGAAACTCCATTCCACTATGACTCTCTGTCTCTTGTTGTCCAGCCAGTACTTCATCCATCTAATGAGTGTAGCGACTGCACGTTCTCTATCAGCCTACCCTAGGGAACCTTATGGAATGCTTTACTGGAGTTCATCTATATGACATCTACAACCCTTCCCTCATAAAAACAACTTTGTAACTTCCTCAAAGAATTATCCTAATTTGGTGAGATACGGCCTTTCCTGAACAAAACCATGTTGCATATCACTGATAAGTCTATTTTCTTCCAAGTGAGAATACATCCATTGCCTCGATATCTTGTCCAGCAGTTTACCAATAACTGATATCAGGCTAACCGGTCTGTAATGACATGAATTTCCCAGTTATGGTTCTTAAAAAAGGGGAAAATACTAGCAATCCTCTAATCCTCCACGAACTCACCTGCATTCAAGTATGCTGCAAAGATATCTGTTAAGACCCCATCTATTTCCTCTCTCACTTCCCCCAGTAACCTGGGATAGATCACATCCAGAACTGGATACTTGTCCTCCTCACTAGCTTTTAGAGTGCGCAATGCTTCCTCCCTCCTTCTGTCGACTTGACCTTGAGTAATCAAACATCTATCAACACCCATCATGTCTGTCTCCTTGGTGAATACTGAATAAAATTACTCGTTAAGATTCTCATCCATTTTCAGTGAATCCAGGCAAACACTTTCCTCCTTTGTCCTAGAGTGCGCCAATACTTTCTCTCATTATCGCCGATCCTTAGAAATGAACAAAAGGCTTTAGTACTTTCCTTAACCATGTTTGCTAAAGATAATTAATGATCCTTTCAGCCCTCTTAATATCTCATTTCAGATTCTCGACATTCTTCCAAACTTCATCCGTTTTCAGTCGCCTACATCTTAAGTATGCATCGTTTTTCCTCTTAGCTAGTCCTATAGTTTCATCTGTCACCCATTGTTTCCTAATCTTGCCATTTCTATCCCTCGATTTCACAAAAACATGCCTCTCCTGTATTCTAATGAACCTCTCTTTAAAAGGTTCCCACGTATCAGATGTGCATTTACCTTCAAACAGCAGTTCTCAATCAACATTCGCCAGCTCCTGCCGAATTTTGAGTGAGTTGGCCTTCCCGAAATCCCTTTAACTTTTGAACCACTCTCGCCTTTGTCCATGAGCATTCTAAAACTAATGGAATTGTGATCACTTTTCCCAAAGTAATCCCCTCCTGAAACATCAACCACCTGGCACTTTTCCCAACACTAGGTCCAGTATGGACACTTCCCGAGTGGGCTAATTTACATTCTGCTCCAGCAGTCCCTCCTGGATGCTCCTTCCAAATTCTACTCCACCTAGTGTAAACTGCTTTAACACTAAGGAATCTTTCTCAATGTTGGGAAAGGTAACGTCTCCAACCATCGCCAAATATATTTCCATAACGTATCGACATATTTGCACCTCTATCTCACGCTAGCTGTTTGGAGGCCTGTAGTACAACGCAAACATTGTTACCACACCCATACGATTTCTGACGTCTGACGATATAGCCTCCCTCCTCGAATCCTCCATTGTGCCCTCCCTCAATAATGCTGTAATATCCTGTTTGACCAGTAATGCAACTCCTCCACCCCTTTTTACCTCCCTCTCTGTCTCGCCTGAAGCATCGATATCCTATGATATCATATGATATGTGGTTGTCAATCATGCCCTTCCCTCAACTAAGTCTCATTAATAGCAAAAACATCATATGGCCAGTTGCTCATCCAAGCCCTGAGTCCTTACCTACTGCACTCTTTACATTAAAAGAAATGCACCTCAGACCACCAGCCCATCTGTGTTCATCATTTACTCCCTGCCTACTCTTCATTTTAATCATGCTGACTTCATCATCTAGTTACTTTCAGGCATTACTTACTCCCTTCGTACGGTCCACTGGCTTCTTCATTTAGGTCCCATTCTCCTGCCACATTTTTTCGATCACTACCCAACAGCATTAGCAAAAGCATACCAAAGGACATTGGTTCCAGTGCGGTCCAGGTGTAGACCATCTAATTTGTAAAAATCCCACCTTCCACAGAACTAGTCACCATATCCCCAAACTCTGAACCGCTTCCTCCACCACCATTTCTCAAGCCACGAATTCATCCTACCTCTTCTTTTATTTCTCATCGGATTTCCACGTCGCACTGGTAGTAATCCTGAGATTACTACCTCTGATGTACTACTTCGTTTTCCTCTCTCCTTACTCCCCCTAAATCGGCTTGTTGGACCTCATCCCTTTTTTGGCAAATATCATTGGTGACTATATGCACCTCGATAACTAGCTGTTCACTCTTCCCCTAAGAATGTTCTGCAGCCAATCTGAGAAATCCATGATACGTGCACCTGGGAAGCGACATACCATTTGGGAGTCTCGTTTTCGACCACAGAACCGATTATCTATTCCCCTTACAATTGAATTCCCCTATGATTATAACTTTTCATCATTTTCTCGCCCTTCCGTATAGCAGAGCCAGCCACGGTGCCATGAAACTGGCTATTGCTGACTCCCTCTCGTGAACCATCTACCTCAACAGGAGCAAAAGCGGTCTACCTGTTTTGGAGGGAGATGACCGCAGGGGACACCTGCATTGCCTCCCTTTTTTTTCTCTGCCATTTCGTCACACATTCCATTTCTCCCTCAGCAATCCTAATCTGCGATGCGACTGAATGATGAAACGTGCTATTAACGACGCCCTCAGCATCATGATTGTTCCAAAGTGTGTCCGTCCACAGTTCCAGAACCGTCATTTGTTCAAACAATTTTCGCAGCTGGACGCACCTTCCTACATGTGAAGAAGTCAGGGACATCGGCTCCATCCCTGAACTCCAACATTGAACAAGATTAATAGAACACGGGTTTGAGATCTTTTGCCATTTTTAATGTTGAGGTGAACTTGGCCTTAACTCAGCTAATTAACAAACTCAGCTACCAAAGGTACCAAAGGCACCAAAGGTAAGTACTCTCGAGTGCCAAATTTACTTTCCTGGCAGCTCCCCGGTCCTCTCTTTCCATCGCTGCTCCAAAATTTGAAGGCTGTTGACATCGGAGATAAGTCCTTTTGAGTGGGAAACTTAACATCCAGCAGGCCCCTCGTCCGTCACTCCCCTCTCGCTGATCTTGAAAAATGAAGGCAAGTTGGAGGTCTTAAAAAGTCAGATGGCAAGTTCAGTACGTTCTTGTGAGGATGAAGGACAAGGGTGAGAGGAAATAGGCAACCCGGGGTGAGAAGATATATTGAGGCTTTGACAGAACAAAATAATTAGGTATGGTTCAGGGACAGACAGCTGGGGCCAAGTAAATCCCACGAGTTATAGAACATAGAACACAGAACAGTGCAGATCAGAACAGGCTTTTCACCCACTCTTTTGTGCCTAGCATTTATCTTAAACTAAGATCAACCTTAACAACACAACTCCCCTCAATTTACCGCTGTGCATGTGCTTGCCCAGTTGTTGCTTAATGATTGTAATGTCTCTGACTCCACTATACTGCTGGCAGTGAATTCCACGCACACACCAGCCTCTGCGTAAAGAACCTACCTCTGAAATCCCGCCTCTCCCTTCCTCCAATCACCTTAAACTTATCACCTCGATGACAGCCATTTCCGCCCTGTGTAAACGTCTCTGGCTATCTAATCTATCTATGCCTCTCATTACTTTGTGCACCTCTATGAAGTCACCTCTCTTCCTTCTTCTCTCCAGTGTGAAAAGTCCGAGCGCACTCAATCTGTCTTCATAAGACAAGCCTTCCAATCCAGGCAGCATCCTGGTAAATCTTCTCTGCACTCTCTCTCTCAAGCTTTACATCCTTCCTATAAAGGGCCGACCAGAACTGGACACGATATTCCAATGTAGGCGAACCAGCATTATGGAGAGCTGCAGCAAAAGCTGGCGGCTCTTAAACTCAATCCCCTGTTAATCAAAGCCAAAATACCATACGTCTTCTAATCAATCCTATCAACATTGGTGTAAATATTGAAAGGTCTATGTACGAGAATCCCAAGATACCACTGTTCCACCACACTGCCGAGAATTAAGCCTTGTATTGAATATTCAAATTCGACCTTGCAAACGATGTTTCTTCGCATTTAACCAGGTTGAACTTCATCTGTCACTTCTCAGCCTTGCTCTGTATCCTGTCAATATCATGTTGTAGCCTGCAACAGCCCTCGACAATATCGACAATACCACAGACATTTATCTCATCGGCAAAATTACTACACCTCCCTTCCAATTCTTCATCCAAGTCATATATTAAACTTACGAAGAACCGAGGCACAAGATCAGACGTCTCTAGCAAGGGTCAGACCGATCTCCATGTGGAATACTTTCCACACACTACCCCTCACTGTCTTGTTTCAGACAGCCAATTCTCTATCCTGACAGCCTAATTTCCCTGTATCCCATACATCCCGACTTTCTGAATAAGCCTACTGTGAGGAAGCTAATCAAATGCCTTACTGAACTCCGTATGCACCACATCCACTCTCGACCTTCATCAATTTGTCTTTTCGCATCTTCAAACAATTCAATAAGGGTTGTGAGGCATGACCTGCCCCTCACAAATCGTGTTTGCTATTTTTAAATGGACTTTTTTTTCAAATAGTCATAATCCTATCTCTCTGAATCCTTTCCAGTACCTTCATTGCCACAGATGTGAGACTGATTCTTTTGTAATTCCAAGGAATTTCCCTATTCATTTTCTTCAACAGAGGAACAATATTAGCCTCCCTCCAATTATCTGGAACTACTCCCGTGGACAGTCAGAATGCAAAGATCATCACCACAGAAACAACAATCCAATTCCTCACTTCCCGTAGTAACTTTGGATATGGCTGGTCCGGCCCTGTGGAGTTATCCATCTTGATACTACCCAGACTTTCCAGCACATCACTTTCTTAATCTCAATCTATTCAAGCGTATTAACCTGATCCATGTTATTCTCACTATCAAAACACCCTCTTTCTACTAAATACTGAAGCAAAACTTAGATTCAGTACCTCCCCAACCTCTTCAGTCTCCAGGCACAAGTTCCCTCCACTATCCCTGAATGGAATTACTTTTTAGATTAGATTAGATTACTTACAGTGTGGAAACAGGCCCTTCGGTCCAACAAGTCCACACCGCCCCGCCGAAGTGCAACCCACCCATACCCCTACATGTACCCCTTACCTAACACTACGGGCAATTTAGCATGGCCAATTCACCTCACCTGCACATCTTTGGACTGTGGAAGGAAACCGGAGCACCCGGAGGAAACCCACGCAAACACGGGGAGAACGTGCAAACTGCACACAGTCAGTCGCCTGAGGCGGGAATTGAACCCGGGTCTCTGGCGCTATGAGGCAGCAGTTTCTCTGTTTCTCTCTCTGATTATTCTCTTCTTGCTCACCTATGAGAAGAACGCCTTTGGGTTTTCATTAATCCTTGTAGCAAAAGCTTTGTTGTGCCCCCTCCTGTCTGTCTTCAGTCCATTTCTCAGTTCTTTCCTGGCTACTCTGTAATCCTCTGAAGCTGTGCCACACCCTTGCTTCCTCAACCTTAAGTAAACTTCTTTGTTCCTCTTCACGAGAAGTTCCAATTCTTTTGTCATTCCCAAGGTTCCTTCAGCTTGAAATTCCTTGCTTATCTCAGTGGAAATAAGTTATCCAACACTTCCAACAAGTGCTGCTTAGAAAGGCTCCACATTTCATTTATGCAGTTTTCGTTGAACAATTGTGACTGATTTATACACCACAGCTCCTGTCTATCACTGGTATAATTAGCCCACCCCCAATTAACCAGCTGCCATTCCTGTCTGTTCATAACACTCTCCATGGCTACGGCAAAGGTGAGGCAGTTGAGGTCTCTGTCGATGAAATGCTGTCCCACAGAGAGATCTGACACATGGTCTGTGAAAGAGTTATGTGGGAGACAGCGGAGTTTACTGAGGTAGGAAAGTAGAAGTGTGAAAAGGGGGCACTAGAACACTTGGCTGAGAAAATTAGGGTTAATGCATAAAAGTTCTTTTAGTATATTGAAGCAAATAGAATAACTAGAGAGGGAATATTTATATTTATATAAAAATGCAGGAGAGGGGAAAGGTTCTGAAGGAATATTTTTCCTCTCTGTTTCCATTGGAGAAAGACATGGAAACTTGAGAATTTGGGGAAGTTAGTGATCCTATCTGGGGAGAGTCCATATCACAGTAGAGGATGTTTGTGGGACTGCCCATGTGGTCCAATAAGGGAGCCCTGGCTGAAAAATACAAACAGAAGTATGAGACGTTCTGTTCAGTCTGAGAGCGAGGTGTGACGGAGCTCCATCAATTTCGAGGACTACACACATGTAAACATAGGATGACTTGCTGACAGTATAATGGCCTCTTTGATGTTATTTCAATAACGTTATCATCGTCTTGCCAGCTGTAGTCTCAATGAAGATAGATGACTGGTGATGGTCTAAACTTCTGTTCACTTCACCTCAGGCAAGGCGACAGGTTGAGATTCAAAGTCCTGCATGGTTATTTTAGCCAGTAAGAGAATTGCCGCCTTGCTGTCAAGAACCGATTGCATTTCAAACCATCCATCCAGCCAAATGAGTTAAGTGAACCCCTAAACCGCTCACTAGCCTCTGAGATGAAAAAATGTCCTCCTCTTCTTTGTATTAAATGTGCAAAGTTTTCTTCTGAGATTCTGTCTTCTGGTCCCTGTCTCTCCCTCAAGGAGAAAGAACCTTTCCACATTTACCTTGTCACGTACCCTCACCATCCTGAATGCTTCAAGAAGTCATAGCCAAGCAATTTGCCAGGCATCACTTGGAAGGCTGGAAAGCAATGCATTCATGATCAGTTTGTCAGCCTTTATTTCTCAAGTACGCTTCTTCTTCACAATAGAACAGGACAATTTATCAGTTTCCTTCTTGTTGACTATATATGAGCAATGCTGTCTCATATATAGTCAACAAGATGAAGAAAATCTACTGACAACGTCCTGGAGTTAATCAATTATGTCAGATTTTTAAAAAAATATTGTTTTCTGCACTCGTTGTCAATAAAAACCCTCCACACACTGCAGACTGAATGTAACTTATCCTGATCTCAAGAACAGTTGGAAGTAACTCCGTTAAAGTAACTCCTACCCTTCCTCGGGTATATGACGCATACTGCTACACAGCAGGAACTGGTCATTCATTCTGTCCTTCTTCTGCTGACTGTCTTAGTAAGCAATACACTTCCTGCCACTCCCAGTAATTCTGCACATTCTTCATTTCAGACAATAATCCATGCTTGCTCGAATGGATCTACTTCAATTGCACTTTTCGGTAAAGTACACCAGATTCTTTTCATTCACTGCAATATAACATTTCTCCTTGCGCTACCATTTCTTCTTTCACTAATTATGCTATCTGTGGCCTTGATTCTCGATCTTTCTTACAACTGGGAACCCTTTCGCTTTCTCTACTTTGTCCAGGCATCTCATGATTTTGAACATCTTCATCAAATCCCCTCTCAACTTTCACTTCTCCAAGCTATGCAGCTCCAACTTCTGCAAGCGATCAACATCACTGAAGTTAGAGAGGAGCCCAACTGACGACATGGCAAATTAACTCACACAACTGTCTGTGTTGAGTTTGCACATTCTCCTCGTGTCTGCGTGGGTTTCCTCCGGATGCTCTGGTTTCCTCTCACAGTCCAAGAATGTGCAGGTCAGATGAATTGGCCATTCTAAATTGCCTATAGTGTTAGGTGCATTAGTCAGAGGGAAATGGGTCTGGGTGGGTTACTCTTCAGAGCGTCGGTGTGTACTTGTTGGGCCTTAGGGCACACACACTCACACACACACGTATGCGAGCACTCGTGTGCAATCAGACATTCTCTATCTCTCTCTCTCTCTCTCACGCACACACACACACTCAATCATGTTCTGGCTCTCATTCATGGTCTTTCTCTCTCTTTATCACATATGCATATACATACAGACACACACGCAGAGGCATGTTCTCTCACATGCTTATGCACGCAGACAGCCAGCATCTCTCTCTCACTGTCGCTGTCTCTCATGCACACACACACACACAAACACACACACACATACACTCACACACACACGCACACACACGCACACCACAAAATATGAACTCAGAACTGTATTGACATTCCCTTCTGACAAAACCTGCTCTCTCTGTATTGGGAGAGTGAGCAGCTCTCCCTGCAGCTTGTAATTTCTACCTGTGTGTGTGACTTCCTTCTTTTGGAACGCACTGAGACTTCATGTGGGATCTTTCTATGCGGTTGTTCCTTCACTTCTTCAGTCCTTTCTGAGTTTGGGTTTGTGGTGGGGTTTGGGGTAGTGGAGAGATGGGAAGGGGTAGATTCGGAGTACTGAGTGTGTGAAGCTTTGTGAATAGCTGTGGGAGAGTCATATCTGTATTTCAGAGAGAGCCATGAGGTGGCAATGGTTAAATGGAAGATGTGGTCGCCACTCAAATACAGTTTATTGGCGAGCTAATTCCGTCGGGAGGAGGAATGGAGGGGGACGGGAGGCTGAATATCTTTTCTGTATTTCATCTTGGAATATCTGGCAGCCAACTCGGCTGGGAGTTGTCATCATTTTAACAGGGAGGTCGCTACTTATATAGGTTGGATGTCAGGATGTCGATAAGAGCGGGACACCAAACCCCTGCATGCCCAACTCACCTCCTTTGGTCTGATTGTGAGGTTTGGGATAAACAGAAATAATTATTCCCATTAACTGGGACTGTGTTCCTGCCCCTGGTATGATGGGGTAGTTGCGAGAGTAGCGAAGCCAGAGGCTTCTGGACTTGTGGAGGGGGAGGGTTGCTCAGTCTTTCAAAGGGGAAGAAACTGTCTGCTCTGGCCACCACCATCCCCACTCTCTCTGGGCCAATGTTGAGGATGAGATTAATTCCCTCCATCGAATGACCCTTTTCACATGTGGGAGCGGAACAGAAGGGAGTGTGTGGTGGGGGAGCGGGGGTAGATGGGAATGTTGGAAGGAACAGGAATGCAGTCGAAAATGGGAGGGGAGTTGATGAGGATTAAGTGCAGGACGGAGGGACGGGTGAGCTCCAGGTTGAAAATGGGGAGTTCAGGCTTTGCTGGTGAAGTAGAGGAGTTTCAACTTGCAGCCTGTGGCAGACAGTTTACACTAGCAGGGGCCACACTTTTTAAATTCAGATGAGGCGGGTGGGGAGGGATTTTGAACGTGAGCAGTGAATGTTTAAGAAAGCTTCAGTCTCCATCACTGGGGGGGCGGGGGGGGGGCGAGTTGGGACCTTGGCACAGTTGTTTGAATCCTGCTGTGCAGCATATCCTTCATTAAAATGTAAGCTTCTCTCTGCGCGGACACTGTGTGGGTATGCTCCAAAAAGGTATACCTTTGCGTTGCTCGGCCATCTAGCGAAGGAAAGGCCCAAAGCTAAATCGCAAAAGTACAATTTGTGCAACAACAGGTGAATAAGGGAAGGGCATTCGTCAGGACAGAGTGCAAGCAATCCGGAATACTCCAAAGCCTCACACAAAGAAACAATTGCTATTATTTTGGGCATGTGCTCCTGCTGTAGACAACAGCAGTGTCTGTTATTATTAAACACAAAATCAGTTCATTGCTTTATTGCAGGGAAGAGCAGCCCACGACTGTATTAAAAAGAACAGAAGTGCCCCCCTTGATTGTCGAGAGCAGCAGTCCCTGTCTGTATTATGGAGAACAGCAGTGTCTGAATTTACTGCAGGGATGAACTGTTCCTGTTTTTATAACCATAACCCTGCTGTTAAGGCAGAAAACAGTAGTCCCTGCCTTGCCTTCATGAACAGCAGTCCCATTATTTGCATTGAAAATAGCAGTGCCTGTTGGTATTATAGAGAACAGCAGCCCCTATCGGTCTCTTGTGAACAGCAGTCCCTGTCTTTATTACTGGGAACAGCAGTCCCTGCACCTCTCATAGAGAAGAGAAGTCCCTAAATTTCTTTTATTAACAGCAGTCCAGTCTATGTCAATGAGAATGGCAGTCCCTGTTTTTATTATAGAGAACAACAGTCCCTATCTTTCTGATGTGAACAGCAGCCTCTGTTTTTGTCATTGAGAACAGCAGACACTGTTGTTATTATGGTGAATAGCAGTCACTATCTTTCTCTTGTGAACAGCAGTCCCTGTCGTCTTTACACTAAGAAAAGCATTCCATATTGTTATTATAGAGAAGCGCAATCCCTATCTTTATTGTTGACAACAGCAATTTGTGCTCTGTGCTCATTTCAGATAATAGGTGTTCCTGCCATTATTATAGAGCTTCGCAATTCCTGTCTTTATTATTGAGAGTAGTAGAGCCTTTCTTTATTGCAGAGACAAGCAGTTGATGTCGTTCCTGCGGAGACTTGCAATCTTTGTCTTTTTGTGGAGAATGAAAGTGGCTGTCTTTATCAAAGAGAACAACAGTTTCTGATGTTATTATAGGGAACATAATTTCCTGTCGTTATTATGGAGAACATCCGTACCTCTGCATATTGTCAGCAATAGCAGTTTATGTCTTTACTGTACTGACAGCAGGCCCTGTATTTGTTACAGTGAAAAGGACGCCCTATCTTTGTCACAGAGAACTGAAGTTACTGTCTTTATCATAGAGAATAACAATCCTTGTCGTTGTTCGTATTACATCATATAGTTCTGCTTTATGACTGCAAAATTCTCAAATATTTTCCGGGAAATATTGAAAGAGTGGAATTCGATACATATTGCTATTAGTGACCAGAAGAAAATATGGAGCAGATACTGTGATTATTGGAATGAGCAATGAATGATACCTGCAAAGAATCTTTTGATATTGTGATTGAATACACAGTAGATATTAGCTTCGAACTAAATTATAAGCAAATCCATTCAAAGATGTTTCCAACTTCAAAATAAATACAAATGTTCATATTACAATGTCCTTGCATTTTTTGTTGTATGGAAGCATAATTCCACATTTATACACCTTACTGGATTGAAAGATTATTAAATATTCGATATAAGATATTAGCAACAAATGGATTTTAAAAATTATATTCGTGAATTTGAAAATAATGAGATATCTCTTCTTGATATTGGACTGAGTGATGTGCAGAAATGAAGAGTAATATTAGAACATAGAACATAGAACATAGAAGAATACAGCGCAGTACAGGCCCTTGGGCCCTCGATGTTGCGCCGATCCAAGCCCACCTAAACTACACTAACCCACTATCCTCCATATACCTATCCAATGCCCTCTTAAATGCCCATAAAGATGGAGAGTCCACCACTGTTACTGGCAGGGCATTCCATGAACTAACGACTCGCTGAGTGAAGAAACTACCCCTAACATCTGTCCTATATCTACCCCCCCTTAATTTAAAGCTATTGCAGTGAAAAATAATTGGAGCTCTCTGAATTTCAACGGCTGATATTACTGTGATCAAATGAGCAAAAATCAGATATTTACAAAGAATTTGCAAGGGATATTATTGGCTTTTTGTGTTTGTATTGGCTTGAACAAACAGGTTTTTAAATTGCAGCATTGACAATAAGAAATAATGAATTCAATGAAAATACATTGCATTTGTTGCAAAGTCTAAGTTAAAGTGCTGTATAATCATTGTAATTGATAATTGTTTCCAGAAAACTGACGGATAAATTGACTTTATATTTTGAAAACAATTTCCTCTGATGTTGATTGGATTTCCATTAAGATTAAGAAACTGAAGATTAAAACATAGCTTTATGATTTGATAAAAAGCATTCCGCAACAATTGAACGAAATTGTTCTTGTTCAAAAATGCAGGCAAAGCAAGAATTATATGCTTTCTTGCTGTAGTTTTCTTGATGCAATTTTTATCATGATAAATGTTCCGACATTTACTTCAGAATTAGGAGGGAAATAATTAGGCTATGAAAGTGACTATTATTGTAAACAAAAGATAGAGTTAATGACATTTTGTGAAGAAAGGAATTCTCATAATTGTGTGATTATTGTTCATTGACAACTAAGTTTGGAAGGAAAAGGAACATTGTCAACATTCCCAAGCAACTTTTTTTCTGAAAATGAAATGAAAATAACAATCATTTTGGAGTGCGCATGATTTGAAATATGGAAACAATTATTTAGCATGACATTTAAGCTGAAGTCAAGTTCGCTTTTCCCAAATTTTATCATGGAAATGATATTAGATTACATTACATTACAGTGTGGAAACAGGCCTTTCGGCCCAACAAGTCCACACCGACCCGCCGAAGCGCAACCCACCCATACCCCTACATTTGCCCCTTACCTAACAGTACAGGCAATTTAGCATGGCCAATTCACCTGACCTGCACATTGTTGGATTGTGGGAGGAAACCGGAGCTCCCGGAGGAAACCCACGCAGACACGGGGAGAACGTGGAAACTCCACACAGTTGATCGCCTGAGGCAGGAATTGAACCCGGGTCTCTGGCGCTGCGTGGCAGCAGTGCTAACCACTGTGCCACCGTGCCACCCACATATTCCTCTGAAAGTAATCATTTCATATACAATAAATGTTTGCATTAAGTTGAAATTTCGTCAGAGCTGTAAGAGTGTTTCCCTTTGAGAGGGAACGAAGTCTCAGGAGGCAGGCAGAACTTAGGCAAGTGTAAGATGTTTACTTATGATGCAACCAGTTAATGCAGGGTTTTGTTCCCGAGGCCAATCTCGGAAGGGAGATCCATGACACACTGGAACGTGAGCGGTTAAAAAAGCAACATTTTTATACACTTTCTGTACTACAATGGCCACATGTATAATGGCTACAGCCCTTCCTTCCTCATCCAGGCATCCAATCCAAACACATATTCTCAGATGCGTATTCTAATGAACAGCCCCGGTCCCTATGGAGTATAATTCAGATAAATGTGAGGGGCTGCATTTTGGGAAAGCAATCTTAGTAGGAGTTTGTTAAAAATCGTACAACAGCAGGTTATTGTCCAACAGGTTGAATTGGAAGCACACGAGCTTTCGGAGTGACATTCCTTCATCAGTTGTCGCTCCAAAAGCTAGTGTGCTTCCAATTAAACCTATTGAACTATAACCTGTTGTTGTGTGATTCTTAACTTTGTAGACCCCAGTCCAACACCGGCATCTCCAAATCATTAGTAGGACTTATACACTTAATGGTAAGGTCCTAGGGAGTGTTGCAGAACAAAGAGACCTTGGAGTAGTACAGGGCAAGTCTCATGGTGGGGTGTAACTTGATAAAATGATGCAGTTGTTTCAGGGATTCTCTTCCATGAGTCCAAAGGAAGAAGATGTCATCAACACATCTGCTTTGCAACTTTTGAGAAGATTTGTAGCTTATGTTGAGGATCAGGTTATCAGTTAGCTCGCTGAGCTACAAGGTTTATTTTCAGACGTTTCGTAACCATGCTTGGTAACATCATCAGTGAGCCTCCGGTGAATCGCTTTTGGTATGTCTTGATTTATATTTATGTGTCTTGGTTTCTTGTTTTCAGAAGTTGATAAATGTGGTCCAAATCGATGTATTTATCAATGGAGTTCCGGTTTGAATCCCAGGCCGCTACGAATTCCTGTGCTTATCTCTGTTTAGTCTGTCAAAGGATGAATGTGTTGTCCTAGTCAGAGTGGTGTCCCTCTTGGGGACGGACCATTGAGGAGACCAGTGACCATATACTTGACGACAGAAGTAATTATCCCATCACCCACAAGCAGACCTGCATCAGAACATTATTCAAACGTGCCAGGACACACTGCAGTGACCAGGAACTACGAGCAGCAGAAGAAAAGTACCCATACAGGGTATTCAAGAAGAACGGGTACTCAATAAACACAGTCAACCGATTCCAAAACAACAAACTCAAACAAGCAAAAATGTAGCCACATTGCAATACATCAAAGACTCTTCCAAATGATTATGAGACTACTCCAACCCCTTGCCATCATGTAGTCCACAAACCTACCAATACACGAACACCAACTAGCCACCAAAACAATGAACCACTAGCATTAGTATCCATTCATACAGACGAAGGTCATCACACCAACTGCGACAACACATGCAGCCGAGAACAGACTAAACAGAGTATCATACAGGATTTCTGAGAGGCCTGGAATTCATATAGGAAATCCATTAATTTACACATCGATTTGGACCCCCATTTACCAATCTCTGAGGGAAAAGTACACATATGATAACACCCACTTCAGAGACAAAGAGACATAAACAGAAAGTGGGACACAACACCAGCCCTTCACTGTAGATTCCCTGATAGTGTCACCTAACATGGTGAGGAAACTTCTGAAAGGAGAGCTTCCAGTTGAGCAAGCAAAGTTACAACCATACATGTGGTGTGCAGCGATGGTTGGAGGTCCTGCATAGCGAAAAGGTTTTGCTCGAGCTTGTGCATAAAAAAAGTTGGCATATTGAGGTGCGAATTTGGTCTCCTTGGGCACTCCGTGTGTCTGAATGAAGAACAAGTTGTCAAACTTGAAGACATTGTGTCCGACAGTTAAGAGAATGAGTTGGTGAATGGCGTATAGAAATTGAGTATTCTTTCACACACACACTCAGTGGTTAGGGGGGAATTACTTCATTCAAGATTTTTTTCTGTCAAAAAATCACCAAAATCATGACCTCCGCTAAATACATAGACAGTTTCAAATGGGATCTCACCGAACGTGCATTGCTTGTCGCCGTTTGGACTTGATAAAATATTTAGTTCTTAAGGGACGAAGAATTGAAGGAAATCTGGATTTTACGTTTAAATTAGCAGTCTATCTCTCAACTGATTGCAGAATTCAACAATGGCAGCCAGTTTTAAAGTTAACTTATTGCTTATAAACACTGTCGAATACCAGTTTATCATACCACGCCAGAGGAAGCAACTGAGATCGGAATGCTTCCAATTTCAAATAAACCTGTGGGATTGTAGCACGGTGTCATTTAAATTGTGATGTAATTATGATTCACAACATTAATCTTTCCAAAGCTTTCTTTGATGTAGATTTCTCACACAAATGTTTTTGATTAAACATCAGACGTGAGATAAATTTGCTGTCCTCAATGTGAAGAGAAGTTGTACTTGAACTTTAATGCAAACACTCACTCTGGTCTTGTTGCGTGTCTTTCTCTCATGCTTCATTAAAAAAAGCATTCTGTAAAATAAGAAGGGTTGACATGTCCGAACAAAGACCATCGGAGAAGTCTTTAAACAGTTGAGGCTGACAACCAAGAAAACGTTTTGTCAGGAACAACGTCATGGCATAGACAGAGGATTGGCTAACGAGCAGCTGGCAGGCAGTGCGGATAATGGCACGTTTTCTTTGATAATGGCAGTTGGAGTCATAGAGATGCACATCATGGAAACAGATACTTCGGTGCAACTCGTTCATGCCGAACAGATATCCTAACCTAATCAAATCCCATTTGACAGCACTTCGCCCACATCCCTGCAAACCATTCCTATTCAAATAAACATCCAGATGCTTTTTAAACGTTATAATTGTACTAGCCTCCACCACTTCCTCTGGCAACTCATTTCATACATGTACCACCCCGTGTGAAAAAGTTGCCCGTGAGCTTCATTTTATATATTCCTGGTCTTACATTATGCCTTCTAGTTCTGGACTCCCCCACACAGGGAAAATACCTTGTCTACTTATCGTATCCATGACCCTCATAACTTTGTAAACCTCTATAAGGTCAGCTGTCAGCCTCCGACGGTTCCGGGGAAACAGCACCAGCTGATGCAGATTCTTCCTGCATTTGTTTTAATTTGGAAGGAGAAACAGGAATGCAGAGTTCTGGGCTAATGAAAATATTCTTGGTAGTGTGGATGAGCAGGGGAACGTTCTCCCCGTGTCTGCGTGGGTTTCCTCCCAGTGCTCCGGTTTCCTCCCACAATCCAAAGATGTGCGGGTCAGGTGAATTGGCCATGCTAAATTGCCTGTAGTGTTAGGTAAAGGGCAAATGTAGGGGTATGGGTGGGTTGTGCTTCGGCGGGTCGGTGTGAACTTGTTGGGCCGAAGGGCCTGTTTCCACACTGTAATGTAATGTAATCTATTGATATCATTTCCATGATAAAATTTGGGAAAAGCAAACTCGACTTCAGCTCAAATGTCATGCTAAATAATTGTTTCCATATTTCAAATCATGCGCACTCCAAAATGATTGTTATTTTCATTTCATTTTCAGAAAAAAAGTTGCTTGGGAATGTTGACAATTTTCCTTTTCCTTCCAAACTTAGTTGTCAATGAACAATAATCACACAATTATGAGAATTCCTTTCTTTACAAAATGTCATTGACTCTATCTTTTGTTTACAATAATAGTCACTTTCATAGCCTAATTATTTCCCTCCTAATTCTGAAGTAAATGTCGGAACATTTATCATGATAAAAATTGCATCAAGAAAACTACAGCAAGAAAGCATATAATTCTTGCTTTGCCTGCATTTTTGAACAAGAACAATTTCATTCAATTGTTGCGGAATGCTTTTTATCAAATCATAAAGCTAACTTTTATGTTTTAATCTTCAGTTTCTTAATCTTAATGGAAATCCAATCAATAACAGAGGAAATTGTTTTCAAAATATAAAGTCAATTTATCCGTCAGTTTTCTGGAAACAATTATCAATTACAATAATTATACAGCACTTTAACTTAGACTTTGCAACAAATGCAATGTATTTTCATTGAATTCATTATTTCTTATTGTCAATGCTGCAATTTAAAAACCTGTTTGTTCAAGCCAATACAAACACAAAAAACCAATAATATCCCTTGCAAAATTCTTTGTAAATATCTGATTTTTGCTCATTTGATCACAGTAATATCAGCCGTTGAAATTCGAGAGCTCCAATTATTTTTCACTGCAATATTACTCTTCATTTCTGCACATCACTCAGTCCAATATCAAGAAGAGATATTTCATTATTCTCAAATTCACGAATATAATTTTTAAAATCCATTTGTTGCTAATATCTTATATCGAATATCTAATAATCTTTCAATCCAGTAAGGTGTATAAATGTGGAATTATGCTTCCATACAACAAAAAATGCAAGGACATTGTAATATGAATATTTGTATTTATTTTGAAGTTGGAAACATCTTTGAATGGATTTGCTTATAATTTAGTTCGAAGCTAATATCTACTGTGTATTCAATCACAATATCAAAAGATTCTTTGCAGGTATCATTCATTGCTCATTCCAATAATCACAGTATCTGCTCCATATTTTCTTCCAGTCACTAATAGCAATATGTATCGCATTCCACTCTTTCAATATTTCTCGGAAAATATTTGAGAATTTTGCAGTCATAAAGCAGAACTATATGATGTAATACGAACAACGACAAGGATTGTTGTTCTCTATGATAAAGATAGTAACTTCAGTTCTCTGTGACAAAGATAGGGCGTCCTTTTCACTGTAACAAATGCAGGGCCTGCTGTCAGTACAGTAAAGACATAAACTGCTATTGCTGACAATATGCAGAGGTACGGATGTTCTCCATAATAACGACAGGAAATTATGTTCCCTATAATAACATCAGAAACTGTTGTTCTCTTTGATAAAGACAGCCACTTTCATTCTCCATAAAAAGACAAAGACTGCAATTCTCCGCAGTAACGACTTCAACTGCTTGTCTCTGCAATAAAGAGAGCCTCTACTACTCTCAATAATAAAGACAGGAATTGCGAAGTTCTATAATAATGGCAGGAACACCTATTATCTGAAATGAGCAGAGGGACTGATGTTGTCAACAATAAAGATAGGGATTGCGCTTCTAGACGATAGGGAAGGGATTGCTATTCTCTATAATAACAATATGGAATGCTTTTCTCAGTGAAAAGAAGACAGGGACTGCTGTTCACAAGAGAAAGATAGTGACTGCTATTCACCATAATAACAACAGTGTCTGCTGTTCTCAATGACAAAGACAGAGGCTGCTGTTCACATCAGAAAGATAGGGACTGTTGTTCTCTATACTAAAAACAGGGACTGCCATTCTCATTGACATAGACTGGACTGCTGATAATAAAAGAAATTTAGGGACTTCTCTTCTTTGAGAGGTGCAGGGACTGCTGTTCCCAATGATAAAGACAGGGACTGCTGTTCACAAGAGACCGATAGGGGCTGCTGTTCTCTATAATACCAACAGGCACTGCTGTTTTCAATGCAAATAATGGGACTGCTGTTCATGAAGGCAAGGCAGGGACTACTGTTTTCTGCCTTAACAGCAGGGTTATTGTTATAAAAACAGGAACAGTACATTCCTGCAGTAAATTCAGACACTGCTGTTCTCGATAATACAGACAAGGACTGCTGCTCTCGACAACAAAGAGGGGCACTTCTGTTCTTTTTAATACAGTCATGGGCTGCTCTTCACTGCAATAAAGCAATGAACTGATTTTGTGTTTAATAAAAACAGACACTGCTGTTGTCTACATTATTGATTAAACTGCTGTTGTCGACAATAAAGACAGGGGCTGCTGTTCATTCCAATAACAACGGGGACTGCTGTTCACTCTAATAACAATAGGGCTGTTGTTCACTTTGACGAAATCAGGGACGACTATTACGGGGACTGCTGATTGCTGTAAGAAACACAGGGATGGCTGTTCACGACAATAAAGTCATATCCTACTGTCCTGCATACGATACACAGGGTCGACAGTACTCTATAGCAAAGAGAGGGACTGCTGTTATCTTCACGAAAACCAGAGATTACAGTTCTCTATAATAACACCAAGGATAGCTGGTGTCATAGAACCTATATCGACGCGACTCAAATGCTAGCAAGATCAAAGAAAAAGTTTATTTTTAACCTCTGCAGGGACCCAATACATTTAGCAAAACACCTAATGGGCCCCGGACAGCTTTCACATAAACTCTTTATACTATACTTTGCTTATGCATATCGCACCTCAAGGGCAAGACTTGGAAACATTCGAGCTCCTTTCCACATATGAAGATGTTTTTCTCATTCGTTTGCTGTTGATATAACTGCTTACTGCCCTTGTGTTTTCCGTGACTCTGCTAAATCGGCTGCTTGCAAGATTTTGCAAGGTCAGGTTGCCAGCCTGCAAAATTCAGCAATGTCAGGCCTTTACTTCTTTGTTTCCCTATTCTTTTACAGATTTCACAATAAATGTTCATTGTCAGTTACATTTCCCCGCTTTTTGTCATTTTATGACAACAATGACAAAAACAAGAAAAAAAATGTACAGAGCCAGATAGATATACACCAAATTGTTTAGGGAGCACCAGGCCTTTCCTCGGACACCAATTACCTGTAACACAGCTTTTTGGTGGTATCGTCAATTGCTCTTGTGTGCCCTGTACATAGCCCACTTTCACACGTCACATACTTCAACGTTAAGGTATGGTGGGGTCCATGCAATCAGATCTGCCCGCTCTGGTGCCTCTGATCGTTTTAATATTTGGTATCCTGCTGCACTCATAAGCAAATGCCGTAAGCAGGTACACAAGCAGGGTACAACGCAATAGGAGTATAACCAGTCCTACGATTAGTAGAGCGTGTATGATCCAATACCCCCATCCCCCACAAAGGTCAGCCATTGGAAGCAGGAGTCATCTGTGTGAAGAGGCAGTCTTATTGTCGCCTTCATATGATTTATTACACTGGTGATATTCTGGGACTCATCAGGAACATTAAAACAGCATGAGGTATCTGACATTTTGCAGACGCCTCCTCTCTCGGCTGTCAGTACGTCTATTATTAATCGATTTTGTGTTAATGATTCCCTTATTTCCGTTACCTCAGTATTAATGAGTGTCATACCTTCTACCGTCTTGTTTGCTAATAGTAATACACTATATGTGAGGCCATTAATCTTGTTTATTGACATAGTTGTCCCTGCTCTCAAGAGAACAAACCACCCAGTGTTCACCCCTAGTGTAGTCCATGGGTCTGCGAGTATGCACCCATTCCAATGCCGAGCGATGTCCCTTCAGTTTCGCCTGGTAATGGCCATTGGATGAACACTGTCGTGCCAGTAGACAGTACCACAGGGCAGAGGCAACCCAGTAGCCAACCCAACCTTCCAACCCAGGTGGTATCCCCTCTCTCCGCAGGCCCATATTATACCCACCATTATGGTCTGACTATTGAGAAAGGAACGAGTAATACTGATTATCATACCATTTTTGTAGATTGCTGAGCATCAGTCATTGTTCAAATACTCGTAGTACACTGGGAGATCCCCAGATGGTGTCTCCCCTGATTTGTGAAAATACACTTTTCTCCGCTGCCGACAACGAAATGGAAGGCTGTGGTCGGCAGCGTGTCTGCATTGGGGCTGCAATTAGACTTGAGTTGGGGTGGTGGTGCGAGATTTGTCCTAACTGCTCCCCCAATCAGCGTCAGTGTAGACACAATCCGCGGAAGCAGGTAGCTAGCATTTGTTGCTAAGCTCTCTGTAATTGGTTCAGCAGTCCGCCCCTGGGTTGTGTGCAAACATATCCAACAAACTCCGGTGTTGTATTCGGGCCAAGACACAAGATTCTTTCCCTTCACATTTAGCGATGGCCCTTCGCACCTCCCAATCTACTAGTGTCTCATTTATGCCATTTAGCTTATGAAGGGCCAACTCCACTACCGAGTTAGACTCGTTCCCAGGCCCCTGACGACTCCCTCCAGGTTCTGGTGTGACATTAATGCCCTCTGCCCTGCTAGGGGTTAGGTTTATGATTTGGTTTGGTTGGTTATACTACTTGGTGATACTACTCCCTGTAGGACCTTCTGCATTGCATCTCGTGGGGGCGACTGTATCACTATATTCACCTTTCTATAGATGTCGGTGAAGAATCTATCTATTCCACACCACCAGGCTCCCTCATCACTCTTCGGAGTTTTGGTTATTATTACCCTTGCCTTGGCACCTCCTTCCTTGATAATGCAATATCTATTTCCCGTGTCAGGTGCCACTGTTTCCGTGGTGGAGACAACTAACTGCGACCGCAAAGATCCCTGCATAAATATTTATTTTCTCATTTAAAGTCGTCCTCTTTACTAAACGACCATAGTTCGCATGCAAAGATTCACTTAGCACCCTTGGTTATGATTACTGTCTGCGGCTGTATCCCAGACGCCCCTGCCTTTACGAATAGTCCTGCTTGGCCGCTCACTAACAGTGTGAGCTGGGGCATCCCCATATTTTTGTAAGGCTTCTAATTAGTACTTGCACTTATTTAGTTCTGATGTTGTTTGATGTCTCCTCGTGGCACTTTTGGCGAACTTCACAGCCGTCTGTGTTGTTAAGAGCACTTGAAACGGCCCCAACCACCTTTTCACCTTGCAACTTTTCGTCCTGAAGTCTGTCACCACTTTCCAGTCTCCAGGTTTTAGATCGTGCAGCTTCCCTTCTGCTGTTTGGGGTAGTGCTTCTTTCACTTGATTATGTATTTGAGACAGAAGTGTTGGTCGTTTTATACAGTAACATAACATTTCATCCTCACAGTGGTCTGTCATCTGTCTTACATTAGGTATTGAGCCAATTCCTTTACTGGGTGGCCTACCGAACAAAATCTCATACGTTAGCAAAATCGGAAGTGCCTATGTCCATGTCATCCCGAGTTCCTCACAACATTTTGTCAGTTTATTTTTTAGGGTCGCATTTTCTCTTTCCACTGTCCCACCGCTCACTGTAGAAAAAGCGTTGTTTCATATTAATTCCCAAATAATCACTGATCTGCTACAGGGTGTTAATGACAAACGATGTCCAAATGTTGCTACTAAGCCTTTCACAGATGACCCATCTCAGAATTATATCGGCACAGATAACACATCGTTCACAATATGTCTGCTGTTGGCGTATAAATGTTGTCATACACATGTCAAACTGACCATCTGGCGGTTCCTGCGCTGCCGTCCTTGCCGCTGAATCTTCCGTCGCTTTGCCTTGTGAAAGACAATCGTTGTTTTTCGTGTGGACTTCACATTTACACACAACGATTGATTTGGGAAATCGGGCCAATTCTAGGAGGTCAGAAATCAGCCCTCGATGCGCTTTGCATTCGAGGTCAAGAAGCCCCTGTATTTGCATCGAGTTCCAAAATCATGGTACATCCTGAATACATATCGACTATCGGTGTGAACATTATTTACCCCTATATTTACCCCTGACTAATGCACATAACCTACACATCCCTGAGAACACTAGCTCGAACCATTCCTCTGTCACATCCCATAATTCTGCAACTTTTTAATTATTTAATAATTATCCAAATACAGAGTGAATATGGACCAGGAAGAATATGGACCACTGTCTTGTTATGGACCAGGAAGTCCGCCTCAAAATACATGAAGACGGTCACCTAAACCCGAAGGTTTACTTATTTTCAAGTAAATGTGAGGTGCTGTGTTTCAGATACAATTCGATTCATGGAAATACTTGAATTTAGACAAAACACAATTTATTTTAACACTGTAGATTAAATACAACAAAAGGAAGAGCAACTTGAAATGACATTATTCTTTCGAAAATATGACAGAATATTGGTTATTTGACTGCTAAGCAGTAACTGTTCCAAAGTGGTAACATCCCACAAACACACACTTGTCAAATGAGTAAATAATAAACTATATTGTCTCACGTGCAGTTCCCCAATCCAGGATGAAAGAAAAACAAGTGAAAATTCTGAGAAAAATCAGAGAGAGAATATCGCAGCCAGGAGAGATTGACTGCTTTCCAACCCTGCTGAGACACCAGCTGTAACTGGTAAAAGAGCAAACTAAGAATCATGTTTCTATGAGGGTTTGACCATCATTCCACTGAAGCGGACCACGACTCCACAGAATCTGGGCGAGGCCACAATGCCCAAAACGAACGGACTGTAGCCACACCTCCTACACCACTGCAGTAGACTCAAAAAAGCCCTATGCCCACGTAAGCTCTTGAATAATGGCAACAAACATGGTGACGTTAAAAATAAATAATAACACAAACAGGCCTGGTGATCAGACGTAGACTGCCTCGGGAGCCCAGCACTTCCTACCATGCCAACATACAATAGAATAATTAAGCTCGTGAAGAGAATGCATCATCTCTTTCCCTCACCTCTAACTTTGCAATTGACGATGTGCCTTAAGCCCAATAGCCAGCGATGTCAACATTCAACGAAGACCAAGCATTATTAATGGTTGTAGGAAAATGGGTTATCTAGAGCTGTTTGTTCAGTGGCTTTGATTGGTGTTAGTGTCTGTGGACATAACTGTCACTGGAGGGTTTCCTCTTCTATAAATCTTCATCCTTCAAACTGTTATCCCATTGTATTTGGGGCAGCGTCATTTCCGAAACAATTGGGATCAGCAGCTCCACAGAGAGGGAGAGGAAGAGAATCTTATATCATTATACTGGTACGTTAGAACAATGGACAGGAGATTATACTCGGGTCTGTCCTTGCTTTCTCAGCCATGGTGAAAGTTACCGATACAAGCCGTACGGATGACTATTCAAGCCGGGTACAGTCCAATTCTCGCCCTTTGTAAACCTGTCTCTGCCAATTTTGTAAACAAAAGTGAACAATGAGAAGTTAATTACTATTTCTGTTTTATATATATTGGCAAAGATAGAAACTGTTATCTTCAGTTTCAGTCGCAATCTCCACTTTCTATCCATGAATTTCAGACTGCTCACTCATAAACATCTAAGAAGGAAGAATACTGTTCAAAACCTCGAGTCTGCCTTTTGCCATGAAAGATTTTATGTCTCCGTATTCTCTCTGTTATCAAACCTGCCTACACCCACCTCTACAATATCCCCAGTCTCCACCTGTGTCTCAGTGTTGTTGCTGTATTAGACATCATCTACCCCTTTGTGAATTTCAGATTTTACGTCACGAGTTTTTTTTCTCACCACTCTTACAGTTAAGAATGTTTTGACCACAACTTCTTCTTGTATCTATGGTTACTTCTCAATATGGACTCCGTGCCAGAGTAGTAATGTCATTGGACATGTAATCCAAAGGCTAAAGTTGTGACTGTAAAGGCATTGTTGAAAATCCTACGAAAGCAGATGGCAGAACATAAATGCAAATGACAAAACTTAGAATGAATCTTAATTTCACTAATGACAATCATAAACCAGCAGGGTTTTGTTTTCTTCAAGCCTACCTGTTTCACTGATGGCTTTCATTTATAAAATCTTAACATTTTTGGAGGTAATGAGGACTGCCGACTCTGGAAGTCAGAGTTGATAAAATGTGGAGCTGGAAAGATGCAACAGGTCAGACAGCGTCAGAAGAGCAGGAAATTCAGCGGTTCGTGTCAGGACCCTTTGTCAGAGAGCTCCTGATCCGAAATGTTGACTTCCCTGCTTCTCCGCTGCTAACAGACCAGCTTTGCCTTTCAGCTGAGCAGTTTCACAAAGATCCTGCACTGCGCTGTAATGTTCTATGTTGTATTGATCTAATGTCCGGTATTAGCCGAGTGGTTCCATAAAGGAGTGCTGCGCTGTAATGTTGTATGTTCTTTGACTCTAAATTCCTTTATTAACGATCGGTTCCATCAAGAGCGTGTACTGTCCTGTAAGTCTCTGCGTTCTTTGAATCTATATTCCTTAAATAGCCGAGTGGTTCCATAAAGGGCCTGGACTTCGCTGTGTTGCTGTCTGTTCTATGACTCTCACTTCGTTTATTAGCCGAGTGATTCCATCAAGGGGCTGTACTGTGCTGTCATGTTCTATGTTGTATTGGTCAAATGTCCGCGATTAGACGAGTGCTTCCATAAAGGGCCTGAAGTGTGCCGTAATGCGGTATGTTCTATGCATCTATAGTCCTTTATGAGCTGAGCGGGTTCATAAAGGACCTATACTGCGCTGTTATGGTCTATGTTGTATTGGTCTAATGTCCTGTATTAGCCGAGTGGTTCTATAAACGGCCTGTAATGAGCAGTAATGCTGTATGTTCTGTGAATCTCACTTTCTGTTTTAGCCAAGTGGTTCCATCAAGGGGCTGTGCTGTGCCGAAAAGTTCTATGTTGTACTGGTCTAATGTCCATTATTAGCCGAGTAATTCCACAAAGGGCCTGCACTGTGCAGTAATTCTCTATGTTCTATGAATCCATATTCCTTGCGGCGTCGTGTTACCCTTTGGATACATAGTGAAATTAATTTAATTACATTTCACTTCAATGCTAAAATTTATTGTATATTAAAGCACAATAAGAGTTATGTATTTTTCATGCAACAAAACCATACGAAATTCATTCGTTTCTTGAGGTCAAATGAAAAGGAATTAACATCTCTTTATTGTTTCATTAAACAATAACAATAATTTCTGATTTTTTGGAAATTGAACATGTTTGCAAAGGAGGGATGCTGTCTTCAGCTGAATACTCGCATTGAATGTCTAATTCACAGTATCTGCTGTTTATTCTCTTCAGATTCCCAAGAAGAGAAGTTAATTAGTTCTGTTGGTTCCAAATTCTGGGAAAATATTTTAGAATGTTGCGGTGTTAACGATGAAAGGGCTAAGTGATCAAACTGATCACTTTTTTTGTTCTAAACAGCTTAATTCATACATTACCAAAACATAAATAGTTATTCTGCAGTGTTACAAAGATGAAAACAACACACTTTCTTCTTCTGTAAAACAAACAAATGCCACTTCCCATTATTCATTAGTCAGCTAATTACCTACATTTGTTATGAAACATTGCAATTCTTCTAAATATTGTTTTGTCCTCTGATGAAATTAAATTTCTAATTCTTGTTAATTCTTGGATTGTCAGGAATTTGTTTTCTTGTTTTCCATTCAGCTATTCGTATTGAATGTAAGACTGATGTCCTTTGGCAATATTGGAGAGTGTTGCTTAAAATTGAAATTTCAATTTGAATGTCTCTCATTTCTTGTACAGGGCGAGATTTTGGCTCAGTGGTTAGTACTGCTGCACCAGAGCAGTAGGGACCAGGATTAGTATCCATCATCGGTCGACTGTCTGTGGGACGTTTGCACGTTCTCCTCGTGTTTTGGTGGCTTTGCTCTGGTTTCCTCCCCCATTCCAAAAACGTGCAGGTTAAGTGAACTTGCTAAGCTAAATTGCCCATTGCGTTCTGGAGCAATTAGGTTAGGTGCTTTAGTCAGAATAAATTGTACAGTAATAGGTTTGGAAAGTAGATCTGAGTGGCCCTTTGGATGGTCAATGATGACTTATTGGGCCAAACGGCCTGTTTTCCCACAGATGGGATCAAATAATTTTTTAATTGCGTTTTGCTAAGCAAAACTAACATTTCCCTTTGTAAAATGTTAACTTTAAATAATATCTTTTACACTCTATTATCAACATGTTCCTAAATCTTGTAAAATACCTCAGTTTTTTTTAAATCAACGCTAACCCAAACATTGCACCGAAAACCACACAAAGGTCTTCACAACCATCTAATTACTGTTCAGTGGATAAATCACAGCAAATACCTGATTGTTCCTGAGATCAATCAGCAATACCACAGGAAGGATCTGATTATCATTTCGTCTAATAAATACAATAGTTATCCTGTGGTATTTCAGTTCAATAATAACACACGATACAGTTTGGTCAAAGCAGTGGTAATTCTTTATTATGAATTGCAGCCAGTGTCTGAGCACTATACATCTCTCTTGGAAATAACAACAAGTGAAAGGGGCTTGCACGAAATCCATTGGATGCTTAGAATCCAGAACTTCGGCAAAATGTTTTTAAACATTTTCCAAATCATGTCAAAAAGCTCAACATGGTTGAAATCAAAATACTCGTAATGGTCTTCAAGGCCACCTTATTACACTTCAGTGAAAAACTCTTTGTAAGGATCTTATTTTTCTCAGGATGGATAACCGCAGCACACATCACACTCTACCAGATCCAAAGATATGCAAGAGATACCTTCTTGTAATTAACACAAGACATCTTTCCTCAACAAAATATCACACTTTATTCCTTTTGCCTTAAAATACTAATTGTAACATGTATTGAGATGCAACCAATCCTGAATATAGGCAAGTTTTCTGAAAGGTTTCTAGTCTAAAAGTTACGATAAAAATGTAATTGTGCCTCAGTACATATCGAACATATCCACATGAAACTAATTAATCTGTTTATTCAGAGACAACATTGGAAACAAAAGCTTCCATAAATACTTTTGACTATAATTTTCCATGAAACCATGTTCCTTATTTGCTTATTTTCTGTGCAATGCGGACTCAAAAGTGTAACTATTGATGATTTTAAAAATTGCATGAATTTAATATAATGCATAATTTGTTCTAATTATATATTATATTCCTCCATAAGAAAAGCAAGTATAGCATTCTTGAAGATCTGAGAATTTTGAATGACAAAACAATTCTGATCAACGTTAACTGAATGTCTAGTGTCTTTTCCAAACCATCATGCCAGGATTACTTTTTTCTCAGTTGACTAATGTAAATAAATAGCTAATCAACATCAGAGCAAGCCCATTTGGAAATATTGAATCGTTTACTTTGCCAGAGTTCTAAACTTAATTATCAATTAATTTTCATTCCAACAATCGCACAATAATTCAGTTTAGGTTTTGGAACAAACATCGTCAAATTAACATTTTAATTTAAGCTATTATATCTTATTGCCGATATCACAAAGAATAATAGATTTTTTAGTCTAGGTCAACACAACCACAAATAAACAAATGATTCCCCCTCCAACACTCACATTTTTATTTGAATGCTCACAGAAATCATTAAATCAATATTCGCCCTTACATATTAAGACACATCTGATTGATTTACTCTCCTACAATTATTGTTCATTTCTATACATCACAGCCAGCAATATGAGATTTCCAATCCTTTTAAAGTTTTCTATGAAATGTTCTTCAAATTAATTGTTGTTAATACCTGATATTTAATATTTAATCAAATCCAGTCTATTAGTTTGAAATGGGGAATTATGGATCAGTGACGTAAACATATTGCATTGTACCAATGGTCGCGAATGCAGATTTTTTACTTTAATACTGGAATCCTCGTTGATTTGCTATTGCAGGCATGGTCTGCCCCATCTGGAACAGAATGGTCCATGTTGGCTCATACAAAATGGATTACAAACAAAATGATGCAGCCTGCCTTAGAATTAAAACACAACATGGCAGAGGGGACATAAACAAGAATAAGTATCTGTTCCACTCTTTGATTTAAGAAAAATCGATCACTTTGAATAGACCTACTCCTACTTACAGATTATTGAGAATCATAGTGGTAATTTGCAACATAAGTTAGATACAATATAACCAATGCTTAATAAAAGTATTATAGAAAAACATTCGGACGTAGATGTGAATTTAACTAGCTTTGGGAAATTGCTGCAAGATATGATGTTCCCTGCCCATTAATTAAAAAGTCCTGACAGTAAGAATGACTGCATATTTATACACTGTGCAACGAATTTTATAACACAAGTCAATAATACTAATCTTATAACAAGTAAGTTAAAACTAACTGACTTTTGTATTTCTGCGTGCATATATATTTAAGACAGTGGACAATATAAGAAGTAAATCACTTTGAAAAAGTAAAATACAATGAATAACAGAATTCAACTTGTCCGTACATATCAGTCAGCATGAGAGCAATTAGTATCCGAATGAAAAAGATGCATGAAAAGATCCCAAGGCCTGGAGATTATAGAGTCATAGAGAGTCATAGAGGTGTACAGCATGGAAACAGAGCCTTTGGTCCAACCCGACCATGCCGAACAGATATCCCAACCTGCCAGCACCCAGACAATATCCCTCCAAACACTTCCTATTCATATATCCATCCAAATGCCTTTTAAATGTTGCAATTGTACCAGCTTCCACCACTTCCTCTGGCAGCTCATTCAATACCCATACCACACTCTGTTTGAAATAATTGCCCCTTAAGTCTCTTCTATATCTTTCCCCTCTCACCCTAAACATGTGCCATCTTGTTCTGGACTCCCCGACCCCAGGGAAAATACTTTGCCTATTTACCCTATATATTTTGTAAACCTCTATAAGGTCACCCCTCAGTCTCCGATGCTTCAGGGAAAGCAGCCACAGCCTGTTCAGCTTCTCCCTATAGCTCATATCCTCCAACCGTGGCAACATCCTTGTAAATCATTTCTTGGCCCTTTCAAGTTTCACAACATCTTTCCGATAGGAACGAGAACAGAATCGCACACAATATTCCAAAAGTGGCCTAACCAATGTCGTGTACAACTGTAACATGACTACCCAACTCTTGTACTCAATACTCTGACCAATAAAGTAATGCATACCAAACGCCTTCTTCACAATCCTATCTATCTGCGACTCCACTTTCCCGGAGCTATGAACCTGCACTCCAAGGTCTCTTTGTTCTGCAACACTCCCTAGGACCTTACCATTAAGTGTATAAGTCCTACTAATGATTTGGAGATCCCGGTGTTGGACTGGGGTCTACAAAGTTAAGAATCACACAACACCAGGTTATAGTTCAACAGGTTTAATTGGAAGCACACTAGCTTTCGGAGCGACAACTGATGAAGGAACGTCACTCCGAAAGCTCGTGTGCTTCCAATTAAACCTGTTGGACTATAACCTGGTGTTGTGCGATTTTTAACAAAGTCCTACTAAAATTGCTTTCCCAAAATGCAGCACCTCACATTTATCTGAATTAAACTCCATAGGGACCGGGGCTGTTCATTAGAATGCGCATCTGAGAATATGTGTTTGGATTGGATGTCTGGATGAGGAAGGAAGGGCTGTAGCCATTATACACGTGGCCATTGTAGTACAGAAAGTGTATAAAAATGCTGCTTTTTAAACCGCTCACGTTCCAGTGTGTCATGGATCTCCCTTCCGAGATTGGCCTCGGGAACAAAACCCTGCAATAACTAGTTGCATCACAAGTAAACATCTTCCACTTGCCTAAGTTCTGCCTGCCTCCTGAGTTTATCTTCCCTCTCAAAGGGAAACACTGTTACAGCTCTGACGAAATTTCAACTTAATGCAAACATTTATTGTATATGAAATGATTACTTTCAGAGCGATATGTGGGCGGCACGGTGGCACAGTGGTTAGCACTGCTGCCTCACAGCGCCAGAGACCCGGCGCTGACTGTGTGGAGTTTTCACGTTCTCCCCGTGTCTGCGTGGGTGCTCCGGTCAGGTGAATTGACCATGCTAAATTGCCTGTACTGTTAGGTAAGGGGCAAATGTAGGGGTATGGGTGGGTTGCGCTTCGGCGGGTTGGTGTGGACTTGTTGGGCCGAAGGGCCTGTTTCCAAACTGTAATGTAATGTAAACTAATGATATCATTTCCATGATAAAATTTGGGAAAAGGGAACTCGACTTCAGCTCAAATGTCATGCTAAATAATTGTTTCCATATTTCAAATCATGCGCACTCCAAAATGATTGTTATTTTCATTTCATTTTCAGAAAAAAAGTTGCTTGGGAATGTTGACAATTTTCCTTTTCCTTCCAAACTTAGTTGTCAATGAACAATAATCACACAATTATGAGAATTCCTTTCTTTACAAAATGTCATTGACTCTATCTTTTGTTTACAATAATAGTCACTTTCATAGCCTAATTATTTCCCTCCTAATTCTGAAGTAAATGTCGGAACATTTATCATGATAAAAATTGAATCAAGAAAACTACAGCAAGAAAGAATATAATTGCTTTGCCTGCATTTTTGAACAAGAACAATTTCGTTCAATTGTTGCAGAATGCTTTTTATCAAATCATAAAGCTAACTTTTATGTTTTAATCTTCAGTTTCTTAATCTTAATGGAAATCCAATCAACATCAGAGGAAATTGTTTTCCAAATATAAAGTCAATTTATCCGTCAGTTTTCTGGAAACAATTATCAATTACAATAATTGTACAGCACTTTAACTTAGACTTTGCAACAAATGCAATGTATTTTCATTGAATTCATTATTTCTTATTGTCAATGCTGTAATTTAAAACCTGTTTGTTCAAGCCAATACAAACACAAAAAAACCAATAATATCCCTTGCAAAATTCTTTGTCAATATCTGATTTTTGCTCATTTGATCACAGTAATATCAGCCGTTGAAATTCAGAGAGCTCCAATTATTTTTCACTGCAATATTACTCTTCATTTCTGCACATCACTCAGTCCAATATCAAGAAGAGATATCTCATTATTCTCAAATTCACGAATATAATTTTTAAAATCCATTTGTTGCTAATATCTTATATCGAATATCTAATAATCTTTCAATCCAGTAAGGTGTATAAATGTGGAATTATGCTTCCATACAACAAAAAAATGCAAGGACATTGTAATATGAATATTTGTATTTATTTTGAAGTTGGAAACATCTTTGAATGGATTTGCTTATAATTTAGTTCGAAGCTAATATCTACTGTGTATTCAATCACAATATCAAAAGATTCTTTGCAGGTATCATTCATTGCTCATTCCAATAATCACAGTATCTGCTCCATATTTTCTTCCAGTCACTAATAGCAATATGTATCGCATTCCACTCTTTCAATATTTCTCGGAAAATATTTGAGAATTTTGCAGTCATAAAGCAGAACTATATGATGTAATACGAACAACGACAAGGATTGTTGTTCTCTATGATAAAGACAGTAACTGGAATCTTGGCCTCCAGGCTGACATGTAATATGTTTGTTTTCCTTCCTCACAGTCGACGTCGTGAAGATTCATAAAGATTGTGGATTGTTTCCATGTGTCAGACGTTACGGGGGTGTGGGGGGCGTGGGTGCATGGCAGTACTAGTCTTATCCTCGACCTGATATTGAGACACACTCCCACTGTTCATCGGGAAGTGTTTTATTTCCTGGAGTACATCCTTGGGTGTAATATTGAGGACCCAGTGAGATTTTCAAATGTGTCACGTATTCAGAGATTTATTAAAATAATTGTAGCTGAAATAACAAATGGGAAGGTCTGAATTACTGACAAAAATGTGTCATAAACCACAATAAACCCTCCCTCCCGAAACACACAGAGAAACAGCCGTAAGAACAGACAGTTTCTAGAAAATTCCCACACACTCGATCACTCGAGAACAGTCTGAGGTCTCTTCTTTCCCGTTCCTAATAGGAAGTGTGAAGACGTTAGTGTCCGAAAGGATACTCTCTCAGTTCCTTGAAAACAAGCAGAGGATGGAAATTTCTGTCATTTCGTCTCATTTGTGCTCGATCCTGTGTCGTGAACATGAACATAGAACATAAAAAGCGCAGATCAGGCCCTTCGGCACTCGATGTTGCGTTGCCCTGACATACTAATCTGAAGCCCATCCCACCTACATCATTCCATGTACGTCCATATGCCTGTCCAATGACGACTTAAATGCAATTAAACTTGGCGAATCTAATATCAATGAACGCAAAGCATTCCATACCTTTACTACTCTCTGAGTAAAGAAACTACCTCTGACATCTGTCTTATACCTATCTCCCCTCACTTTAAAGTTGTGTCCCCTTGTGTTTGCTGTTCCCATACTTGGAAAAAGACTCTCCCTCTCCACCCTATCTAACCCCTTGATTATCTTGTATGTCTCTACTAAGTCACCTCTCCAACGAAAACAGCCTCAAGGCCCTCAGCCTTTCCTCGTAAGACATTCCTTCCAGGCAACATCCTAATAAAACTCCTCTGCACCCTTTGAAAAGCTTTTACATCCTTCCTATAATGCGATGACCAGAACTGCACACAATACTCCAAGTGTGGCCATACCAGAGCTTTGTACAGCTGCAGCATAACCTCCAGGTTCTGCAATTCAATCCCTCTATTAATAAAGGCCAAAACACTGTATGCCTTCTTAACAACCGTGTCAATCTGGGTGGCCAATTTCAGGGATCTGTGTACCTGGACACCGAAATCTCATTACCGAGTTCACTGTAAGTTACTATACACTGTCCATGTAATAAATCCAGTCTTTCAGAGGGAACCTAGAGATGTAGGGAAGCTTGTAAGGACTGCAAAGTACACAGAGAGTTATACCTACAGGGTTTGCAGTGATAAGGAAGAATATCGGGTTAGAGTTCACACTGATACAGATGGTAGTTTGTGTTGCTGCGGTACAGCTTTAGGGATGATCATACGGGCAAGAGATTACAAACATAGACGTGGAAGTTGGAGCTGCAGGCTTTCACGCGGATAGGGAGGATGTTAGGGAGTAGAATTTGTATAGATCGGAATGGTAGTTGGAGCTACAGTTCTTACAGAGATAAGGTTGGTTTTCGTGACTGGAGAGTATGGAACTTACAGAGTTACCGACATAGCGACGGGTGTATAGACTGGAGAGTACACATTTAGGAGCAGTGGTTGCAGCTTTAGAATTAGGAGGATTGTAGAGACTGGTCATTGCACAGATAGTCGTGACAATTTGAGCCGCAGGAGTTACAGAGAAATGGAGGAATATAAGGCCTGGAGATTAAACAGATTGGGTGATAGCTGGAGCTGCAGGAGTTACAGATAAAGGGAGTATTGTAAGGACTGGAGATTACACAGATAGTGGCATGAGTGAACATTCGCATGAGTGAATTAAAATAAATGTGCTGGGACGAGTGTCCGGACCAATCATATTGATGTATAAAGAGAATTATGCTTCTTTTTTGTTTAATTCTGCACAGATCGCTGAGGTCTATGCAGGGCAGTGAGTTATGAAGCCAGACGTCAATATGGGAATGGCATTTGGCACATTGATCAATGTGCATGGATCCACCAATTGGGTTGCTGTAACATTGAATAAGATGTGGATCTCCCTGTACACCAGTCACTGAAAGCAATATTTCAGGAACAGAAAGCACTTCGTAAGATAAATGGTGTGTTGACTTTCATTTCAGGGGGATTTCAGTACAGGATTTAGGGTATCTTACTGCAGGGCCTTGAACATTGTGCTGTATTGAGTGCAGTTGTGGTCTCTGTACCTAATAAAGAACGAACCTGACATTGAGGGAATGCAGTGAAGGATGATCAGTTCAGTCAGTCGAAGCAGGGTGTCAGTGGAAGGGTTGGTTTGGCGGGAAAGGAAGGAGCGGAGGTATTTGAGGCCTTTGTGATGGGGGATGGAGGTGCTTAGGGACTGGATGTCCATGATGAACTCGGATTTCACCAGTTTCCTCATTTCCCCTCCCCCCACCTTGTCTCAGTCAAATCCATCGAATTCAGCACCGCCTTCCTAACCTGCAATCTTCTTCCTGACCTCTCCGCCCCCACCCCAGTCTGACCTATCACCCTCACCTTGACCTCTTTCCACCTATCACATTTCTGACGCCCCTCCCCCTAGTCCCTCCGCCCTACCTTTTATCTTAGCCTGCTGGACAAACTTTCCTCATTCCTGAAGAAGGGCTTATTCCCGAAACATTCATTCTCCTGTTCTCTAGATGCTGCCTGACCTGCTGCGCTTTTCCAGCAACATATTTTCAGCTCTGATCTCCAGCATCTGCAGACCTCACTTTCTCCTGTATGTTCTATGACTCTAAGTTCCTTTATTCGCTAATCTGTTCCATTAAGGGCCTGTACTGGGCTGTAATTTTCTGTGATGTATTGGTCTATTGTCTGGTATTCGCCGAGAATTTCCATAAAGGACCTGTACTGCACTGTAATGCTTTGTTCTACGATTCTAACTTCCTTTATTAGCCGAGCAATTCCATCAAGGGGCTGTACTGTGCTGTAATGTTCTAAGTTGTTTTGGTCAAATGTTCGCAATTAGCTGAGTGGTTGCATAAGGGGCCTGTATTGCGCTGTAATGCTGTGTGTTCTCTGACTCTAAATTCCTTTATTCGCTGATCGGTTCCATTAAGGGTGTGTACTGTGCTGTAAGTCTCTGCGTTCTTTGAATCTATATTCCTTTATTAGCTGTGTGGTTCCATAAAGGTCCTGTACTGCGCAGTAATGTTCTGTGTTGTATTGGTCTAATGTCCGGTATTAACTGAGCGTTTCCATAAAGGACCTGTACTGCCCTGCAATGCTGTCTGTTCTATGACTCTAACTTCCTTCATTAGCCGAGCAATTCCATCAAGGGGCTGTACTGTGCTGTATTATTTTATGTTGTATTGTTCAAAGGTCCGGTATTAGTCAAGTGGTTCCATAAAGGTATTGTGCCGTAATGTGGTATGTTCTGTGAATCTATATTCCGTTTTTGCTGAGCAGTTGCATAAATGTCCTGTACTGTGCTGTAATGTTCTATGTTGTATTGGTCTCATGTCTGGTATTAGCTGAGTGGTTCCATAAATTTTCTACGTAATTCTCTACGTTCTATGACTCTAAATTCCTTTATGAGCCAATTGGTTCCATCAAGGGCCTGTACTGAGCTGTAATGTTTATGTTCTACTGGTCTAATGTCTGGTATTATCCGAGTGGTACCAGAAAGAGCCTGTACTGTGCGGTAGCGTTTTATGTTTTATTGATCTAATGTCCGGTATTAGCCAAATGGCTCCATAACAGGCCTATACTGTGCTGTAATACTGTATGTTCTATGAATCTATATTCCTTTATTTGCTGAGCCATTTCATAAAGGACCTGTACTGCGCTGTAATGTTCTATGCTGTATTGGTCTAATGTCCGGTATTAGCCGAGTGGTTCCATAAAGGGCGTGTACTGTGCTGTAATGCCGCAAGGAATATGGATTCATAGAACGTAGAGAATTACTGCACAGTGCAGGCCCTTTGTGGAATTACTCGGCTAATAATGGACATTAGACCAGTACAACATAGAACTTTTCGGCACAGCACAGCCCCTTGATGGAACCACTTGGCTAAAACAGGAAGTGAGATTCACAGAACATACAGCATTCCAGCTCAATACAGGCCGTTGATAGAACCACTCGGCTAATACAGGACATTAGACCAATACAACATAGACCATAACAGCGCAGTATAGGTCCTTTATGAAACCGCTCAGCTCATAAAGGACTATAGATGCATAGAACATACCGCATTACGGCACACTTCAGGCCCTTTATGGAAGCACTCGTCTAATCGCGGACATTTGACCAATACAACATAGAACATGACAGCACAGTACAGCCCCTTGATGGAATCACTCGGCTAATAAACGAAGTGAGAGTCATAGAACAGACAGCAACACAGCGAAGTCCAGGCCCTTTATGGAACCACTCGGCTATTTAAGGAATATAGATTCAAAGAACGCAGAGACTTACAGGACAGTACAGGCTCTTGATGGAACCGATCGTTAATAAAGGAATTTAGAGTCAAAGAACATACAACATTACAGCGCAGCACAGGCCATTTATGGAACTACTTGGCTAATACCGGACATTAGATCAATACAACATAGAACATTACAGCGCAGTGCAGGATCTTTATGAAACTGCTCAGCTGAAAGGCAAAGCTGGTCAGTTCACAGCGGAGAAGCAGGGAAGTCAACATTTCGGATCAGGAGCTCTCTGACAAAGGGTCCTGACACGAACCGCTGAATTTCCTGCTCTTCTGACGCTGTCTGACCCGTTGTATCTTTCCAGCTCCACATTTTATCAACTCTGATTTCCAGAGTCGGCAGTCCTCATTACCTCCAAAAATGTTAAGATTTTATAAATGAAAGCCATCAGTGAAACAGGTAGGCTTGAAGAAAACAAAACCCTGCTGGTTTATGATTGTCATTAGTGAAATTAAGATTCATTCTAATTTTTGTCATTTGCATTTATGTTCTGCCATCTGCTTTCGTAGGATTTTCAACAATGCCTTTACAGTCACAACTTTAGCCTTTGGATTACATGTCCAATGACATTACTACTCTGGCACGGAGTCCATATTGTGAAGTAACCATAGATACAAGAAGAAGTTGTGGTCAAAACATTCTTAAATGTAAGAGTGGTGAGAAAAAAAACTCGTGACGTAAAATCTGAAATTCACAAAGGGGTAGATGATGTCTAATACAGCAACAACACTGAGATACAGGTGGAGACTGGGGATATTGTAGACGTGGGTGTAGGCAGGTTTGATAACAGAGAGAATACGGAGACATAAAATCTTTCAGGACAAAAGGCAGACTCGAGGTTTTGAACAGTAGTCTTCCTTCTTAGATGTTTATGAGTGAGCAGTCTGAAAGTCATGGATAGAAAGTGGAGAATTAACTTCTCATTGTTCACTTTTGTTTACAAAATTGGCAGAGACAGGTTTACAAAGGGCGAGAATTGGACAGTACCCGGCTTGAATAGTCATTCGTACGGCTTGTATCGGCAGCTTTCACCATGGCCGATGCTGAGAAAGCAAGGAAAGGCCCGAGTATAATCTCCTGTCCATTGTTCTAACGTACCAGTATAATGATATAAGATTCTCTTCCGCTCCCTCTCTGTGGAGCTGCTGATCCCAATTGTTTCGGAAATGACGCTGCCCCAAATACAATGGGATAACAGTTTGAAGGATGAAGATTTATAGAAGAGGAAACCCTCCAGTGACAGTTATGTCCACAGACACTAACACCAATCAAAGCCACTGAACAAACAGCTCTAGATAACCCATTTTCCTACAACCATTAATAATGCTTGGTCTTCGTTGAATGTTGACATCGCTGGCTATTGGGCTTAAGGCACATCGTCAATTGCAAAGTTAGAGGTGAGGGAAAGAGATGATGCATTCTCTTCACGAGCTTAATTATTCTATTGTATGTTGGCATGGTAGGAAGTGCTGGGCTCCCGAGGCAGTCTACGTCTGATCACCAGGCCTGTTTGTGTTATTATTTATTTTTAACGTCACCATGTTTGTTGCCATTATTCAAGAGCTTACGTGGGCATAGGGCTTTTTTGAGTCTACTGCAGTGGTGTAGGAGGTGTGGCTACAGTCCGTTCGTTTTGGGCATTGTGGCCTCGCCCAGATTCTGTGGAGTCGTGGTCCGCTTCAGTGGAATGATGGTCAAACCCTCATAGAAACATGATTCTTAGTTTGCTCTTTTACCAGTTACAGCTGGTGTCTCAGCAGGGTTGGAAAGCAGTCAATCTCTCCTGGCTGCGATATTCTCTCTCTGATTTTTCTCAGAATTTTCACTTGTTTTTCTTTCATCCTGGATTGGGGAACTGCACGTGAGACAATATAGTTTATTATTTACTCATTTGACAAGTGTGTGTTTGTGGGATGTTACCACTTTGGAACAGTTACTGCTTAGCAGTCAAATAACCAATATTCTGTCATATTTTCGAAAGAATAATGTCATTTCAAGTTGCTCTTCCTTTTGTTGTATTTAATCTACAGTGTTAAAATAAATTGTGTTTTGTCTAAATTCAAGTATTTCCATGAATCGAATTGTATCTGAAACACAGCACCTCACATTTACTTGAAAATAAGTAAACCTTCGGGTTTAGGTGACCTTCTTCATGTATTTTGAGGCGGACTTCCTGGTCCATAACAAGACAGTGGTCCATATTCTTCCTGGTCCATATTCACTCTGTATTTGGATAATTATTAAATAATTTAAAAGTTGCAGAATTATGGGATGTGACAGAGGAATGGTTCGAGCTAGTGTTCTCAGGGATGTGTATGTTATTAGTCAGGGGTAAAAACAGGATAGTAGATTAGGGGAATGGGTATGGGTGGGTTACTCTCCGGAGGGTCGGTGTGGACTTATCGGGCCAAAGGGCCTATTTCCACACTGTAGGAATTCTATGGAACAAATACTATAAACTCATCTTCACTAAAATAGATCTTGATAACATTATCCTTTTCACAGCAGAGAGTGGCGGGAGCTGGGCGGAAGTGAAGTTGGAGCGCAGAGCTGGTCGGGAAGGTAAGTGATTGTTATTTAAGAACTTACCTCGATGCCAACGGTCTTTTCACAGCAGAAAAGAGCTTTGAGTTTAATGCAAATAAATGTGTGGTGCTCATTTTATAAGACAAACCAGACCCGGATTCACACATTTATTTCTACAGTCTCTCGGTGTGTTACTGAACAGGAAGACCGTGAGGTCCAGGTATAAAGCTCCTTGAAAGTGTTTTGTCACGTAGACAGGGTGGTAAAGAAGTACTTTAATATGGTTGCCTTTATCAACGGTTGTAGAGGGCAATGCTAAGGCCACATTTGAAATGCTGTGTTCCATTCTGTGTTGCCTTGGTATAGGAAAGATGTTACTGAACTGGGATGCGTGTAAAAACGTTTGAAGTGACATTACCGAGACTGGAGATTTTGACACTTACAGATAAGGTGGGTCTTGTTTTCACTGACGCATAGGGGGACTGAGGGGTGACCTAATGGACTTTTTAAAATCATGTGATACAAGGATACTGTCAGTAGACCAGGTCCTTTCCCCAGGAAGAGGTGTCAAAAACAATGTGCAATGACAAAGTTTTAATGTGAGTGGGGAGAGATTTCAAGTGCATCGAAGAGTAAATGTTTCTCATAGACAGTGTTGTATACGCAATCAGCTGTCAGAGGACGCGGTACAGGCGAGTACAATTATGACATATAAAAGATAATTGGATGGTTATGTGCCAAACGTTGGAAAATTCAGACTAGTTCAGTTTAGAATGCCTGGTGAGTAGGGATGAATTGGACGGAAGGGTCTAAGAGTTCATACCTCCTCTATTGCACTTAATATACTTACAGGTCGAAAATCCTGTTTAACTACAATGCTTTCAATAATTGAGAACTTCAAACTTACTTGAGTAGAGCATTCCTGATATTGATGTGCTCTGTAGACTTTCTGCCACTTTTTGCCCTCGATAATTCCACATCTACCATAACTATCAAGCCGAACTGTGATTCAGTGATGAGTTTGGGTGAACATGCCAAGGTCTGAAACATGTGTACCTAAATCGGATGTCAAACCGTTACAGTCACGGCACATCGCTGATTGCATTCCAAACAGCAGAACAGACTGCCGGAGATGGTGAAATGATCCCAAGACCAATCAATCAGATTGAAGCTCTGCAATCCTGTTACATCGAGTCACAAATGGTGATGCTCTAGAAAATAACACACACAGTAGAAATGACAACGGCAATCGGCCCTGACACCATTCCCTCAATAGGACTGAAGACTTGTGCTGCACAATAAGCCGTGTCCCTGGGGACGCAGTTTCATTCCAGATCCAAACCTGACATCTCCCTGGCAATGTGGAAAATTTCTCAACTATGTCCCCACAGAGGGGAGTAATTACAATGTGACCGATTACCACGCCCTCAGACACATCACGACCGTCAAATCGTTGGGAGTTATTTTTGACAGAGCTGTCGAGAAGCACAGAAATAGCCTGCTCAGCATGGTTTCCAATACGTCCTCGAGTGGAAGTGATGGAAGTCATAAACAATTAAGATATCGAGGTCTAAAATCTGGTGTCAGTAATGGTGACGTTGAAATTAATAAAGAATGGTGGCACCAATTGTCTTTCCCAATATACTTTCAGGAAGAAATTCAATTATTTTTCCTAGTCTAGCCTAAAAGTGACTCCAGACACACAGATATGTGACAAACTCTTCAATAATCACTGAAACGGCCAAGACACTCAATTGTATCAAACTGTTCCAAGGTCTTAAAGGATAAAAGTCGACAGAACACCAGGTACCAGCCTTGATATCGGAAAAGAAAAGGGGAAGCACAGTCCTGTCGACCCTGCAGAGACCTCCTTCCTAACATCTGAGTGCTTGTGACAACACTTCCAGAGCTTTCCCACAGACTGCACAGAAGCATTGGGCAAGGAGTAGGCCATACGTCACATTCAGCCCCCAACCCTCCACCCCATTCTAGTTCGTCGCCGAACAGTGTGTCTCCTCAAAGCAATTTTCCCAACAATGTACGTATAAATTAATTGGAATAGCCATCGAAAAAAAAAATAACTGCAGTGTGATGATCAATGTGAACTCTAAACCCGATATTCTTCCTTATCACTGCAAATCCTGTGGTTATAACTCTCTGTGTACTTTGCAGTCCTTACAAGCTTCCCTACATCTCTGGGTTCCCTCTGAGAGACTGGATTTATTACATGGACAGTGTATAGTAACTTACAGTGAACTCGGTAATGAGTGTGTGTGTGTGTGTGTGCGTGGGGGTGGGGGGGGGGGGGGGGGAGGCGGTGATTTGGGTATTCGCCTGTGAACCGTGAATGGTTAGTTTGTGTGGGAAGCTCTTTTTAGTCATGTGATCTGAGCATGGCAAATTGTGTGTGGGTGTTGGTTTGGATTCTGTGTGGATCAGTTGAGCTGCTTCTTAAACTGCGGCCTCAGAATGGTCAATAATGTTTGTGAATTATCCTGTGGCCTGATGATGGTAAATCCTGCGTGTGAATAATCCTGTGGACTATAAAACTGTTGTTTTGGGCGTGCAGCTGGTTAATCCTACAGATTGCGAGTGGACAGTTCTGTTTGGAGAGCTATATTTTATCTTGTGCACTGCGCTCTTTCTGTCTGAAGATCTTGGCTTTACCTTGCGAACTCAGATTAGTTATGAGTGTGCACAGATTGCTTAGTCCTGTGGATTTCACACAGTAATTTCTTCGTGGTAAATTGCGTTCAACACTTGGATACAATGTGTATCTGTCTGTGAGTTTATTTCATTTCTGAAGAAGCTAAATCTCACCATTGATGCTGCCAGCCGTGCTTCTTTCTTCTATTTAAATTCAGATGTTCAGAATAGACAGCTTGTTTCTTCTTATTTTCGAAAACTCGTTTAACATTAAATGCAAATAGGAAATTCCGTGTGGAATGCTGGGTTATAACCTCTCAATTCCAAATGGTCAATGATCTGTGGGGGGCTTTTATGTATCCTGTGAGATCAGGCACTTTGGCAGGAAGAATAGTGGTATGGAAACTTTCGAAGTGGCGAGAAAATCATGAGTCTGAAGTGCAAAGAGATTTGGGAAGTGTAGTCCAGGATTCTGTCAAGGTAACCTTGCAGGTGGAGTCAGTGGTTAGGAAGGCAAATGCAGTGTTTATATTTATTTTGAAAGGACCTGAATATGAAATCAGGGATGTACTTCTGAGGCTCCATAAGGCTGTGGTCAGAACACATTTGAAGTATTTTGTATAATTTGTGTCCCATATCTCAGGAAGGATGTATAGAGCATGTTCACGAGAATGGTCCCAGGAATGAAAAACTTAACAAATGAGGAACATTTGAGGACTCTGTGTCTGTACTGTTTGCAGTTAAGAAGGATGACGGAGGATTTAATTGAAATATACAGGATACTGAATGGCCCCGACAGAATGCAAGTTGAGAAGATGTTTCCATTGGTACGAGAGACTAGGCACAGCCTTAGAGCAAAGGAAAGATAAGGAAAAATGTCTAGAGTGAGAGAGTAATGAATCTATAGAATTCATTCACATAAAAATCCAATTCATAGAGTAGATTTGAAAGTGAAAGTGAGCAGAAAGCTGGTGAATGGGATTGAGAAACTTATCAGCCATGACTAAACAGTGGATCAGACTCAGTGTGCTAATGGCCAGTTTCTACCCGTTGCTCTTACGGTCTTATCATGTGGAATTCATGTGTCTTTTGTGTATGAAGTGGTGATTTTCATCAAATGGAATTCCAAATAATCGATGTTGTGTGGATAGTAGGAAAATCACAATGGGTTATGCAGCCTGCATGGATAGAGAGCAAGGTAATATTTTGAGTCAAGCTGCCTGTTCCTCAGCACTCATCTTCTATCTTGTCGTGTTTTCAATAGTAAGTTGCCTCACAACCAGTGAGAAGCTGGTCTTTATCCTGCAGATTGCGAATGCTCACGTGTGTGTGTGTGTGTGTGTGTGTGTGCGTAATTTGTGAATGCTCAGTTCTGTGTGTATGTATTGGGGTCTCTTCCTCAAGCAGCAGAACCATCTCTTATCGTTGTATCGGTGCAGCATTCCGTATGTTTGTAAGGGCCTACAGGCCCAAACAACCTCCTTTCCCTACAGCTCCTCCTGTGGTCGAAGCTTCTTTATCCCTACTGTCCTGTTAGTGAACGATCAAACCCCACTGACACTTCTTATCTCTATAAACTGTTTGGGGTCCCAGGACACGCTGTGTACTTGCGATTTTTTCCATGTCCCATAACCCTCCACTTCTCTTGAAAATGCTCCAGCACACAGAAGCCTGCATAACTCAGTGAACTCCTCCTGCCACAATAATTCATACTGGCTTTAGAACATCGTTCAGGACCTTATCACACTTCGTGTGTCTGTCAGCAATTACAGTACATTCAAGTGTCCATTGTCATCTCATTAAAGACTAACAATGTTTCCAACTCCAATAACACTCTTCTTGCGAGCAGAATCCTTGCTCTCCCTTTAACACCTGCTTCCACATTTTCATGGTACTTTTTCGGTTTCCAAGATACTGTTTTTCAGAATTGTTGGCTTTTATTGACTGTCTTCGAAGCTTCTTTTAATCTAATATGACCCTTAAAGACCTGAAGTAGTCACTGATTGGTGTTTCTTGCTGAAATTTTATCTATGTCAATGGAATGTCCTTTTGTTGAATATTATCTTGCTGTAAATTTAGAGCCATACATTTCAGTCTGTTTACGTTGTTTTCTTTGGCAGTTCTCATCCCATACCCATCTAGTTTGCTTTGTTTCAATTTTAGACTGTTGAGTATGTTTGGAATGGTCACTGTAAATCTTCATGGTCCATTTAAGTTCCACCTTATCATCTAATCCTCCAAAGATCCAGCCCACTGCGGGCTAAGGGCAGAGTGACTCTTACCAAAGACAAAGAAGCCATGAAACATCGATGGGCTGATCTCTTCAGAGACCCTCTCAAACAGGGCTCTGTCACCGATCCAAGCATCCTTGACCGTATCCCACAGCACGCTATGGGGTCAAGAACATGTCAGCTCCACACAATGTAGAGAAAGCCATCTGTCAGATGAAGAATTGGAAGAACAAGGCTGCTGGAGCAGATGGTATCCCTGCTGAGACATTGAAGTGCAAAGGCTCGTAGCTCCCATTACCGCTACATGCCCTTGTCTGCCTTATCTGGAAAGATGGGAGTGTGCCCGGAGAGCTCAGATATGTCACTGTTGTGAACGTTTTCAGAAAAGGGAGAATATCTGACTGTGGATACTTGAGAGGAATCTCCCTGCTGTTGACCTTTGGAAAAGTCATTGTCAAGTTCCTCCTCAACCGTCTCCTCCTTCTAGTTGAGGGACTCCTCCCGTATGATAGTTTGGTTTCCGGCCATGGAGGACGGAACAGACGTGATTTTCATTGTGTGCCAGCTGCAGAAGAAATGCAGAGAACAGACCCACCCCCGTACATGGCCACCTTTGACCTCACAAATGCTTTTGAGGAGAAAGTGAGGACTGCAGATGCTGGAGATCAGAGCTGAAAATGTGTTGCTGGTAAAGCGCAGCAGGTCAGGCAGCATCCAGAGAACAGGAGAATCGACGTTTCGGGCATAAGCCCGAAGAAGGGCTGAAGAAGGGCTTATGCCCGAAACGTCGATTCTCCTGTTCCCTGGATGCTGCCTGACCTGCTGCGCTTTACCAGCAACACATTTTCAGCTCACAAATGCTTTTGACAACAGAACCTCCGAAACGTTATCGAGCATCTTTCTCTGCTTTGGATACACCATGAGGTTTGTCACCATCCTTCACCTGTTCCATGATGACAAATGGCTCCATCACTGGCCCATTAGCCGTTCGGACCGGTATCAAGCAAGGCTGTGTCACTGTCTCAACGCTGTTCCCAATTTAACTCTCTACAATTCTTCACCTCACCGCCGACAAGCTCCCCGCTGGAGTGGGGCTGACCTCCAGAACCAGCAGAAAATTATTTAAGTTCCCCCCACCTTCAATCCAAAACCAATCTAACCCCAACTTAGTGTCTTTCAGCTACAGTACGTGGATGGTGTTTCTGTGTGCGTGCTATCTCATAGGGTGTACTCCCGCCCATTGTCAACACCTTTACAGGGAGATGTGAGAGCATCGGTCTCACTTTGAACATCTACAAGCCAAAGGCGCTCCAACAAACTCTCCGGAATTGCAGAGCGAATCCCCGAATCCACAGGGAGGCCTTGGACCTTTCAATACATCTGGAGTGTTCTGTCGACCAAAACATACATTGTTGGAGGGAGCCAGCACTGGCCCCATTGAGCTAGCATAGCTTTCAAACGTCTGAGGGAAAGGGCGTTCAAGGACAACAGTATCACATCTAACCCCAAGCTCATGTTATACAGAACTGTGGTGGTTCCCACCCTGCCATATGGCTCTATGTCACGGAATTCTCGACAGCCGGGACCTCGATGTGTTGGAGCAATACCACCAACGCTGCCTGCGTAAGATCCTGAGAATACACTGGGAAGACCGACACCAACACCAGCGTCCTCCACTATCCGAACATCGCCTGCATCGTGGCACTGACCTTCCCAAGTTTGTCTGCGATGGGCTGGGTGCGTCATCCCTATAATTGACACAATATTCCCCAAGCAGGAGTTCTCCTCACAGCGCAGCAATGGCAGGTGACCCCAGATGGACAGAGGAAGTGCTTCCGTGAAATCCACAAGGCCTCACATGGGAGGTGGAGCATTCCCACCGACAGCTCGGAATCAATGAGCCAAGACCGTCCAAAGTAGGGAGAAGGCATTTGGAAAATGTCGAGCATGTTGAAATGTGGTTTGAGGAAAAAGGTGAAACCTGGAGAAAACCATACAAGTAGTATGGTGCAACCCCAACACCCCACCACCACCTTCTTCCTACGTTAATCGTCTGCCCCAAGTTTTGCTAAATGTATTGGGTCCCTGTAGAGGTTAAAAATAAACTTTTTCTTTGATCTTGCTAGCATTTGAGTCGCGTCGATATAGGTTCTATGACACCAGCTATCCTTAGTGTTATTATAGAGAACTGTAGTCTCTGGTTTTGATGAAGATAACAGCAGTCCCTCTCTTTGCTATAGAGTACTGTCGACCCTGTTTATCGTATGCAGGACAGTAGGATATGACTTTATTGTCGTGAACAGCAGTCCCTGTGTTTCTTACAGCAATCAGCAGTCCCCGTAATAGTCGTCCCTGATTTCGTCAAAGTGAACAACAGCCCTATTGTTATTAGAGTGAACAGCAGTCCCCGTTGTTATTGGAATGAACAGCAGCCCCTGTCTTTATTGTCGACAACAGCAGTTTTAATCAATAATGTAGACAACAGCAGTGTCTGTTTTTATTAAACACAAAATCAGTTCATTGCTTTATTTCAGGGAAGAGCAGCCCATGACTGTATTAAAAAGAACAGAAGTGCCCCCCTTTGTTGTCGAGAGCAGCAGTCCCTGTCTGTATTATCGAGAACAGCAGTGTCTGAATTTACTGCAGGAATGAACTGTTCCTGTTTTTATAACAATAACCCTGCTGTTAAGGCAGAAAACAGTAGTCCCTGCCTTGCCTTCAGTAGTCCCATTATTTGCATTGAAAACAGCAGTGCCTGTTGGTATTATAGAGAACAGCAGCCCCTATCGGTCCCTTGTGAACAGCCCCTATTAGTCCCTGTCATTATTATTGGGAACAGCAGTCCCTGCACATCTCATAGAGAAGAGAAGTCCCTAAATTTCTTTTATTAACAGCAGTCCAGTCTATGTCAATGAGAATGGCAGTCCCTGCTTTTATTATAGAGAACAGTCCCTATCTTTCTGATGTGAACAGCAGCCTCTGTCTTTGTCATTGAGAACAGCAGACACTGTTGTTATTATGCTGAATAGCAGTCACTATCTTTCTCTTGTGAACAGCATCTTGTGAACTGCTATTGTCAGCAATAGCAGTTTATGTCTTTACTGTACTGACAGCAGGCCCTGTATTTGTTACAGTGAAAAGGACGCCCTATCTTTGTCACAGAGAACTGAAGTTACTGTCTTTATCAAAGAGAACAACAATCCTTGTCGTTGTTCGTATTACATCATATAGTTCTGCTTTATGACTGCAAAATTCTCAAATATTTTCCGAAAAATATTGAAAGAGTGGAATTCGATACATATTGCTATTAGTGACTGGAAGAAAATATGGAGCAGATACTGTGATTATTGGAATGAGCAATGAATGATACCTGCAAAGAATCTTTTGATATTGTGATTGAATACACAGTAGATATTAGCTTCGAACTAAATTATAAGCAAATCCATTCAAAGATGTTTCCAACTTCAAAATAAATACAAATATTCATATTACAATGTCCTTGCATTTTTTGTTGTATGGAAGCATAATTCCACATTTATACACCTTACTGGATTGAAAGATTATTAGATATTCGATATAAGATATTAGCAACAAATGGATTTTAAAAATTATATTCGTGAATTTGAAAATAATGAGATATCTCTTCTTGATATTGGACTGAGTGATGTGCAGAAATGAAGAGTAATATTGCAGTGAAAAATAATTGGAGCTCTCGAATTTCAACGGCTGATATTACTGTGATCAAATGAGCAAAAATCAGATATTTACAAAGAATTTTGCAAGGGATATTATTGGCTTTTTGTGTTTGTATTGGCTTGAACAAACAGGTTTTTAAATTGCAGCATTGACAATAAGAAATAATGAATTCAATGAAAATACATTGCATTTGTTGCAAAGTCTAAGTTAAAGTGCTGTATAATTATTGTAATTGATAATTGTTTCCAGAAAACTGACGGATAAATTGACTTTATATTTTGAAAACAATTTTCTCTGATGTTGATTGGATTTCCATTAAGATTAAGAAACTGAAGATTAAAACATAAAAGTTAGCTTTATGATTTGATAAAAAGCATTCCGCAACAATTGAACGAAATTGTTCTTGTTCAAAAATGCAGGCAAAGCAATTATATGCTTTCTTGCTGTAGTTTTCTTGATGCAATTTTTATCATGATAAATGTTCCGACATTTACTTCAGAATTAGGAGGGAAATAATTAGGCTATGAAAGTGACTATTATTGTAAACAAAAGATAGAGTCAATGACATTTTGTGAAGAAAGGAATTCTCATAATTGTGTGATTACTGTTCATTGACAACTAAGTTTGGAAGGAAAAGGAAAATTGTCAACATTCCCAAGCAACTTTTTTTCTGAAAATGAAATGGAAATAACAATTATTTTGAAGTGCGCACGCTTTGAAATATGGAAACAATTTTTGAGCATTCAACAGTTGAGCTGATGTCGAGTTCGCTTTTCCCAAATTTTATCATTAGATTGCATTACATTACAGTGTGGCCCAACAAGTCCACACCGACCCGCCAAAGCGCAACCCACCCATACCCCTACATTTGCCCCTTACCTAACAGTACAGGCAATTTAGCATGGCCAATTCACCTGACCTGCACATCTTTGGATTCTGGGAGGAAACCGGAGCTCCCGGAGGAAACCCACGCAGACACAGGGAGAACGTGGAAACTCCACACAGTCGATCGCCTGAGGCAGGAATTGAACCCGGGTCTCTGGCGCTGCGTGGCAGCAGTGCTAACCACTGTGCCACCGTGCCGCCCACATATTCCTCTGAAAGTAATCATTTCATATACAATAAATGTTTGCATTAAGTTGAAATTTCGTCAGAGTTGTAAGAGTGTTTCCCTTTGAGAGGGAACGAAGACTCAGGAGGCAGGCAGAACTTAGGCAAGTGGAAGATGTTTACTTATGATGCAACCAGTTATTGCAGGGTTTTGTTCCCGAGGCCAATCTCGGAAGGGAGATCCATGACACACTGGAACGTGAGCGGTTAAAAAAGCAGCATTTTTATACACTTTCTGTACTACAATGGCCACATGTATAATGGCTAAAGCCCTTCCTTCCTCATCCAGGCATCCAATCCAAACACATATTCTCAGATGCGCATTCTACTGAACAGCCCCGGTCCCTATGGAGTATAATTCAGATAAATGTGAGGTGCTGCATTTTGGGAAAGCAATCTTAGTAGGACTTTGTTAAAAATTGCACAACACCAGGTTATAGTCCAACAGGTTTAATTGGAAGCACACGAGCTTTCGGAGTGACATTCCTTCATCAGTTGTCGCTCCGAAAGCTAGTGTGCTTCCAATTAAACCTGTTGAACTATAACCTGGTGTTGTGTGATTCTTAACTTTGTAGACCCCAGTCCAACACCGGCATCTCCAAATCATTAGTAGGACTTATACACTTAATGGTAAGGTCCTAGGGAGTGTTGCAGAACAAAGAGACCTTGGTGTGCAGGTTCATAGCTCCGGGAAAGTGGAGTCGCAGGTAGATAGGATTGTGAAGAAGGCGTTTGGTATGCATTCCTTTATTGGTCAAAGTATTGAGTACAAGAGTTGGGTAGTCATGTTACAGTTGTACAGGACATTGGTTAGGCCACTTTTGGAATATTGTGTGCGATTCTGTTCTAGTTCCTATCGGAAAGATGTTGTGAAACTTAAAAGGGCCAAGAAATGATTTACAAGGATGTTGCCACGGTTGGAGGATATGAGCTACAGGAAGAAGCTGAACAGTCTGTGGCTGTTTTCCCTGCAGCGTCGGAGGCTGAGGGGTGACCTTACAGAGGTTTAAAAAATTATGAGGGCCATATATAGGGTAAATAGGCAAAGTACTTTCCCTGGGGTCGGGGAGTCCAGAACTAGATGGCACATGTTTAGGGTGAGAGGGGAAAGATATAGAAGAGACTTACGGGGCACATTTTTCAAATAGAGGGTGGTATGGGTATTGAATGAGCTGCCAGAGGAAGTGGTGGAAGCTAGTACAATTGCAACATTTAAAAGGCATTTGGATGGATATATGAATAGGAAGTGTTTGGAGGGATATGGGCTGGGTGCTGGCAGGTGGGATGAGATTGGGTTGGGATATCTGTTCGGCATGCTCGGGTTGGACCAAAGGCTCTGTTTCCATGCTGTACACCTCTATGACTCTCTATGACTCTATAATCTCCAGGCCTTGGGATCTTTTCATGCATCTTTTTCATTCGGATACTAATTGCTCTCATGCTGCCTGATATGTACGGACAAGTTGAATTCTGTTGTTCATAGTATTTTACTTTTTCAAAGTGATTTACTTCTTATATTGTCCACTGTCTTAAATATATATGCACGCAGAAATACAAAAGTCAGTTAGTTTTAACTTACTTGCTATAAGATTAGTATTATTGACTTGTGTTATAAAATTAGTTACACAGTGTATAAATATGCAGTCATTCTTACTGTCAGGACTTTTTAATTAATGGGCAGGGAACATCATATCTTGCAGCAATTTCCCAAAGCTAGTTAAATTCACATCTACGTCCTAATGTTTTTCTATAATACTTTTATTAAGCATTGGTTATATGTATCTAAATTATGTTGCAAATGACCACTATGATTCTCAATAATCTGTAATTAGAATATTTTTTACTGTTCCAAGTAACGTTTGAAGTGTAAGTTCGAATAGCAAACGATGCATGTCTGTTGTGCTGATAGCGGCTTAGAGAGTTAACTGGGCTGCATCTTGCAGCTGGTTTTAATTCATTCATGGGACAATTTTTAAAATTATTGACGGCCTGGTTTGGTCGTTTGTCTCTCTGCCGGCATGCTCTGATCAACAACTGTCTGGAATGCTGTACTCATGGCGTTGGAGTAGGTCTATTCAAAGTGATCGATTTTTTTAAATCAAAGAGTGGAACAGATACTTATTCTTGTTTATGTCCCCTCTGCCATGTTGTGTTTTAATTCTAAGGCAGGCTGCATCATTTTGTTTGTAATCCACTTTGTATGAGCCAACATGGAGCATTCTGTTCCAGATGGGGGCAGACCATCCCTGCAATCGCAAATCAACGAGGATTCCAGTATTAAAGTAAAACATCTGCATTCGCTACCATTGGTATCTGTACAATGCAATATGTTTACGTCACTGATCCATAATTCCACATTTCAAGCTGATAGACTGATTTGATTAAATATTAAATATCAGGTATTAACAACAATTAATTTTAAAAACGTTTCATAGAAAACTTTCAAAAGATTGGAAATCTCATATTGCTGGCTGTGATGTATAGAAATGAACAGTAATTGTAGGAGTGTAAATCAATCAGATGTGTCTTAATATGTCATGCCGAATATTGATCTAATGATTTCTGTGAGCATTCAAATAAAAATGTGAGTGTTGGATGGGGAATCATTTGTTTATTTGTGGTTGTGTTGACCTAAACTAGAAAATCTATTATTCTTTGTAATATCGGCAATAAGATATAATGGATTAAATTAAAATGTTACTTTGACGATGTTTGTTCCAAAACCTAAACTGAATTATTGTGCGATTGTTGGAATGAAAATTAATTTATAATTAAGTTTAGAACTCTGGCAAAGTAAACGATTCAATATTTCCAAATGGGCTTGCTCTGATGTTGATTAGCTATTTATTTACATCAGTCAACTGAGAAAAAAATAATCCTGGCATGATGGTTTGGAAAAGACACTAGACATTCAGTTAACGTTAATCAGAATTGGTTTGTCATTCAAAATTCTCAGATCTTCAAGAATGCTATACTTGGTGTCTCTGCTTTTCTTATGGAGGAATATAATATATAATTAGAACAAATTATGCATTATATTAAATTCATGCAATTTTTAAAATCATCAATAGTTACACTTTTGAGTCCGCATTGCAAATAAAATAAGCCAATAAGGAACATGTTTTCATGGAAAATTATAGTCAAAAGTATTTATGGAGGCTTTTGTTTCCAATGTTGTCTCTGAATAAACAGATTAATTAGTTTCATGTGGATATGTTCGCAATGTACTGAGCCACAATTACATTTTTATCGTAACTTTTAGACTAGAAACCTTTCAGAAAACTTGCCGATATTCAGGATTTGCTGCATCTCAATACATGTTACGATTAGTATTTTAAGGCAAAAGCAATAAAGTGTGATATTTGGTTGAGGAAAGATGTCTTGTGTTAATTACAAGAAGGTATCTCTTGCATATCTTTGGATCTGGTAGAGTGTGATGTGTGCTGCGGTTATCCATCCTGAGAAAATTAAGATCCTTACAAAGAGTTTTTCACTGAAGAGTAATAAGGTGGCCTTGAAGACCATTACGAGTATTTTGATTTCAACCATGTTGAGCTTTTTGCCATGATTTGGAAAATGTTTAAAAACATTTTTCCGAAGTTCTGGACTCTAAGCAGCCAATGGATTTCGTGCAAGCCCCTTTCACTTGTTGTTATTTCCAAGAGAGATGTATAGTGCTCAGACACTGGCTGCAATTCATAATAAAGAATTACCACAGCTTTGACCAAACTGTATCGTGTGTTATTATTGAACTGAAATACCACAGGCCAACTATTGTATTTATTGGACGAAATGATAATCAGATCCTTCCTGTGGTATTGCTGATTGATCTCAGGAACAATCAGGTATTTGCTGTGATTTATCCACTGAACAGTAATTAGATGGTTGTGAAGACCTTTGTGTGGTTTTCGGTGCAATGTTTTGTGTTAGCATTGATTTCAAAAAAACTGAGGTATTTTACAAGATTTAGGAACACGTTGATAATCGAGTGTAAAAGATATTATTTAAAGTTAACATTTTACAAAGGGAAATGTTAGTTTTGCTTAGCAAAACGCAATTAAAAAATTATTTGATCCAATCTGTGGGAAAACAGGCCGTTTGGCCCAATAAGTCATCATTGACCCTCCACAGGGCCACTCAGATCTACTTTCCAACCCTATTACTGTACAATTTATTCTGACTAAAGCACATAACCTAATTGCTCCAGAATGCAATGGGCAATTTAGCTTAGCAAGTTCACTTAACCTGCACGTTTTTGGGATGAGGGAGGAAACCAGAGCAAAGCCACCAAAACACGAGGAGAACGTGCAAACGTCCCACAGACAGTCGACCGACGATGGATACTAATCCTGGTCCCTACTGCTGTGGTGCAGCAGTACTAACCACTGAGCCAAAATCTCGCCCTGTACAAGAAATGAGAGACATGCAAAGTGAAATTTCAATTTTAAGCAACACTCTCCAATATTGCCAAAGGACATCAGTCTTACATTCAATACGAATAGCTGAATGAAAACAAGAAAACAAATTCCTGACAATCCATGAATTAACAAGAATTAGAAATTTAATTTCATCAGAGGACAAAACAATATTTAGAAGAATTGCAATGTTTCATAACAAATGTAGGTAATTAGCTGACTAATGAATAATGGGAAGTGGCATTTGTTTGTTTTACAGAAGAAGAAAGTGTGTTGTTTTCATCTTTGTAACACTGCAGAATAACTATTTATGTTTTGGTAATGTATGAATTAAGCTGTTTAGAACAAAAAAAAGTGATCAGTTTGATCACTTCGCCCTTTCATTGTTAACACCGCAACATTCTAAAATATTTTCCCAGAATTTAGAACCAACAGAACTAATTAACTTCTCTTCTTGGGAATCTGAAGAGAATAAAGAGCAGATACTGTGAATTAGTCATTCAATGCGAGTATTCAGCTGAAGACAGCATCCCTCCTTTGCAAACATGTTGGAGCGCAAAGCTGGTCGGGAAGGAAAGTGATATATAAAGACCTTACCTCGACGCCAACGATCTTTTCTCATCAGAGAGCGGCGCGAGATGGGCGGAAGTGATGTTGGAGCGCAAAGCTGGTCGGGAAGGTAAGTGATTGATATTTGAGTGGGTGAGAGTGCAGTTGAACACGTGGCTGCAAGGATGGTGTAGCAGGGAGGGCTTCAGGTATTTGGACAATTGGACTGCATTCTGGGGAAGGTGGGACCTGTACAAGCAGGACGTTTTGCACCTGAACCAGAAGGGCACCAATATCCTGGGGGGTAGGTTTGCTAGCAATCTTCGGGGGGGGGGGGGTTTAAACTAATTTGGCAGGGGGATGGGATCCGGACTTGTAGTCCAGCAAGTAGGCTAGCTGTTTGTCAGAATGTGCAACAATGTAGGGAGGCTGTGAAGAAGGTAGCACTGACAGAGAATACTTGCGGACACAGAGATGGGTTCAAGTGCGTATACTTCAACGCAAGGAGTATCAGAAATAACGTCGGTGAACTTAAGGCGTGGATCGGTACCTGGGTCTACGACGTTGTGGCCATCACAGAAACGTGGCTAGAAGAGGGACAGGAATGGTTGTTGGAGGTTCCTGGTTACAGATGTTTCAGTAGGATTAGGGAGGGTGGTCAAAAAGGAGGGGGGTGTGGCGTTGCGAATTAGAAATAGTATAACGTCTGCAGAAAGGCAGTTCGAGGGGGATCTGCCTTTAGAGGTAGTATGGGCTGAAGTCAGAAATAGGAAAGGTGCAAGTCACCTTGTTGGGTGTTTACTATAGGCCCCCAATACCAGCAGAGATGTGGAGAAACAGATTGGGAAACAGATTTTGGAAAGGTGCAGAAGCCACAGGGTAGTAGTCATGGGCGATTTGAACTTCCCAAATATTGATTGGAAGCTCTTTAGATCAAGTAGATTGGACGGGGCGGTGTTTGTGCAGTGTGTCCAGGAAGGTTTACTAACTCAGTATGTAGATTGGCCGACCAGAGGGGAGGCCATTTTGGATTTGGTACTCGGTAATGAACCGGGACAAGTGATGGGCTTGTTAGTGGGTGAACATTTTGGTGATGGTGACCACAATTCTGTGACTTTCACCTTGGTGATGGATAGAGAGAGGTGCGTGTAGCAGGGTAGGTTTTACAATTGGGGGAAGGATAATTACGATGCTGTAAGACAGGATCTGAGGAGCATTAGTTGGGAGCATAGGCTGTCCGGGAAGGATTTCGTGGAAATGTGGAAAATTTTTAAGGAACAGATACGACGCGTCCTTGATATGTATGTACCTGTCAGGCAGGAAAGAAATGGTCGTGTGAGGAAACCTTGATTGACGAGGGAGGTTGAATGTCTTGTAAAGAGGAAGAAGGAGGCTTACATAAGGTTGGGGAAATAGGGTTCAGACAGAGCAGTGGAGGGATACAGGATAGCCAGAAGGGACCTGAAGAAAGGGATTAGGAGAGCTAAGAGAGGGCATGAAAACTCTTTGGTGGATAGGATCAAGGATAACCCAAAGGCATTTTGTGTGTATGTGAGAAACATGAGAATGACGAGAAGAGGGTAGGTCCGATCAAGGACAGTAGTGGGAGACTGTGTATTGAGTCGGAAGAGATAGGGGAGGTGTTGAATGAGTACTTTCCTTCAATATTTACGAATGAGGCACCGTATTGTTGAAGAGGAGAGTGTGAAACGGATTGGTAAGCTAGCGGAGATACTTGTTAGGAAGGAAGATGTGTTGGACATTTTGAACAACTTGAGGATAGACAATTCCCCCAGGCTTAATGGGATATATCCTAGGATTATGTGGGAAGCAAGAGAGGAAATTGCAGTACCGTTGGCAATGATCTTTTCATCTTCACTGTCAACGGGAGTGGTACCACGGGACTGGAGAGTGGCGAATATTGTGCCCCTGTTCAAAAAAGGGAATAGGGATAACCCCGGCAATTACAGGCCAGTTAGTCTTACTTCTGTGGTAGGTAAAGTAATGGAAAGGGTACTGAGGGATAGGATTTATGAGTATCTGGAAAGGCACTGCTTGATTAGGGACAGCCAGCACGGATTTGTGAAGGGTCAGTCTGTGCTGTAATTCTCTGTGTTGTGAGTCTAACATCCTTTATGAGTCGAGCGGTTCCATAAGGGGCCTATACTACACTGTTGAATCAGTCTATTTTCCTTCATTAGCCAAGCGGTTCCATGAAGGCCCTGCACTGCACTGTAATACTCAATTTTGGTTCAGCGTAACGTCCATTATTAGCCAAGCAGTTCAATGAAGGGACTGTACTGTTCTTTGTTGTATCAGTCTAACGTCCTTTATTATCTGAACTGTTCCATAACGGGCCTGTACTGCGCTGTAATGTTCTTTGTTCGATGAGTCTAACATCCTTTATTAGCCGAGTGGTTGCACAGAGTGCCTGTACTACACTGTAATGTTCTTTGTTGTATCCGCCTAACTTCTTTTATTATCTAAGTGGTTCCTTAAAGAGCCTGTACTGCGCTGTCATATTCTATGTTGGATTTGTCTAACTTTCTTTATTAGCCAAGCTGGCTCCACAGCGGGTTGCTACAGCACTCTGATGTAATATGTCCGATGTTAGACTCTATGTTGTACGAGTCTAACGTCCTTTATGAAACGAGCGGTTCCATAAAGGGCCTGTACTGAGCTGTAATGATCGATATTGTATGAGTATAATTTCCTTTATTAGTTGAGTGGTTCCAGAAAGAGCATGTATTGCGCTGTAATGCTCTAAGTTCTATGAGTCTAACTAATGGTTACATGAAGAGCCTGTACTGCGCTGTAATTTTCTATGTGCTGTGAGTCTAACGTCCATTATTAGCCAAGTGGTTCCATAAATAGCCTGTACTGTGCTGCAATGTTCTATACTGTATGAGTGTTACTTGTCGTATTAATCTAACATCCTTTATTAACCGAGCGTTTCCAAACAGGGCATTGTAATGTTCTATGTTGTATCAGTTTAACTTCCGTTATTAGCCGAGCAGTTCCATGAAGGGCCTGTACTGTACTATAATGTTCTAAGTTCTATGTGTCTAACGTCCTTTATTAGCTGAACGGTTCTGTAAAGCGGCAGTACTGTGCTGTCATATTTGATGTTGTATTAGTCTAACTTCCTTTATTAGCCGAATGGTTCCACAAAGCGTCTGTAATGGTCGAGGTTCTGAGTCTAACAAGTGGTACTATGAAGGGCTTGTACTGCGCTGTAATTAGATTAGGTTAGATTAGATTCCCTACAGGCCCTTCGGCCCAACCAGTCCACACCTCCCTCCGAAGAGTAACGCACCCAGACCCATTTCCCTCTGACTCATGCACCTAACTATAGGCAATTTGGCATGGCCAATTCACCTAATCTGCACATCTTTGGACTGTGGGAGGTATTTTCTATGTTCTATGAGCCTAGCGTCTATTATTAGCTCGGTCGTTCCATAAATGGCCTGTACTGCACTGTAATTTTCTTTGTTCTATACGTCTAACGTCCATTATTAGCCGAGTGGTTCCACAAAGGGTCTGTAATATGCTGTAATCTGTTCGATGAGTCTAAGATCCAGTATTAGCTGAGCAGTTCCACAAAGGGATTGCACTGCTCTGTGATTTACTAGGTGCTATGAGTCTAACTTTCTTTATTAGACAAGTGGTTCTATAAAGGGCCTGGATTGTGCTTTATTGTTCTATGTTGTATGAGTCTAACTTCCTTTATTTGCTGAGCAGTTCCATAAAAGGCCAGTATGCGCTGTCATGTTCTGTGCTCAATGAATGTAACTTCCATTATTAGCCGAGTGGTTTCATAAAGGGCCTGTACTGTGCTGTCATATTCTAAGTTGTATTAGTCTAACGTCCGTTATTAGCCGAGTATTTCCATAAAGGGCCTGTACTGCGCTGTAATTTTCTACGTTCTATGAGTCTACTGTCCAGTATTATCTCAGCGGTTTCATAAAGGGCCTGTACGGCGCTGTCATATGCTATGTTGTATCAGTCTAACTTCCTGTATTAGCCGAGATGTTCCATAAAGGGCTTGTACTGCGCTGTCATGTTCTATGTTGTATTAGCCTAACACCCGTCATTAGCCTTCATCAGTTGTCGCTCCGAAAGCTCGTGTGCTTCCAATTCAACCTGTTGGACTATAACCTGGTGTTGTGCGATTTTTAACAGAGTCCTACTAAGATTGCTATCCCAAAATGCAGCACCTCACATTTATCTGAATTAAACTCCATAGGGACCGGGGCTGTTCATTAGAATGCGCATCTGAGAATATGTGTTTGGATGAGGAAGGAAGGGCTGTAGCCATTATACATGTGGCCATTGTAGTACAGAAAGTGTATAAAAATGCTGCTTTTTTTAACCGCTCACGTTCCAGTGTGTCATGGATCTCCCTTCCGAGATTGGCCTCGGGAACAAAACCCTGCATTAACTGGTTGCATCATAAGTAAACATCTTCCACTTGCTTAAGTTCTGCCTGCCTCCTGAGTCTTCGTTCCCTCTCAAAGGGAAACACTCTTACAGCTCTGACGAAATTTCAACTTAATGCAAACATTTATTGTATATGAAATGATTAATTTCAGAGGAATATGTGGGCGGCACGGTGGCACAGTGGTTAGCACTGCTGCCTCGCAGCGCCAGAGACCCGGGTTCAATTCCTGCCTCAGGCGACTGACTGTGTGGAGTTTCCACGTTCTCCCCGTGTCTGCGTGGGTGTGCTCCGGTTTCCTCCCACAATCCAGCATCCGATGAGCAGGAACATTTTGCACACACCCTTATACTCCAATGCTCCTTGACTTGCTGTGCTTTTCCAGAAGCAACTCATGATTGTAATCTCCAGCATCTGCAGTACTCACTTTTGCTTTCTTAACAGTCCTATCAACCTGGGTTGGCAACTTTGAGGGATCTATGTGCATGGACACTGAGGTTTCCCTGCTCATCCACACTACCAAGAATCTTTTCATTAGCCCAGAACTCTGCATTCCTGTTTCTCCTTCCAAATTAAAACAAATGGACTACATGATGGCAAGGGGTTGGAGCAGTCTCAATCATTTGGAAGATGTCTTTGATGTATTGCAATGTGGCTACATTTCTGCTTGTTTGAGTTTGTTGTTTCGGAATCGGTTGACTGTGTTTATTGAGTACCCGTTCTTCTTGAATACACTGTATGGGTACTTTCCTTCTGCTGCTCGTAGTTCCTGGGCACTGCAGTGTGTCCTGGCACGTTTGGATAATGTTCTGATGCAGGTCTGCTTGTGGGTGATGGGATAATTACTTCTGTCGTCAAGTATATGGTCACTGGTCTCCTCAATGGTCCGTCCCCAAGAGAGACACCACTCTGACTAGGACAACACATTCATCCTTTGACAGACTAAATAGAGATAAGCACGGGAATTCGTAGCGGTCTTGGATTCAAACCGGAACTCCATTGATAAATACATCGATTGGACCACCTTTATCATCTTCTGAAAAAAAGAAAAGGAAATGATATCACCCACCTTAAGATACCAAGATACATAAATATAATGCGGGACATGCCACCAGCGATTCACCGGAGGCTCACTGATGATGTTACCAAGCACGGTTACGAAACGTCTGAAAATAAACCTTGTAGCTCAGCGAGCTAACTGAAAACCTGATCCTCAACATAAGCTACAAATCTTCTCAAAAGTTGCAAAGCAGACATATTGATGACATCTTCTTCCTTTGGACTCATGGAAGAGAATCCCTGAAACAACTGCATCATTTTATCAAGTTTCACCCCACCATGAGACTTGCCCTGTACTACTCTTTTGAATCAGTCTCTTTCCTGGGCATACACACCACCCTTAAAGATGGGCATCTCAGCACCACACCCTACAGCAAGCCTACAGATTACCTCATTATTCCACACTTCTCAAGTGTCCCAAGCAAACATATTAAAGCAGCCGTTGCCCCTGGTCAAGCCTGATGGATATGGGATCTGCTTGGATGAGGATGGAATGTGATGGACGCCTGAAGATGTTTAAGGACACCCTCAGAATAACGGGATATAATGCTCAACTCATCAGTCGCCAATTCCTTTGCACCACAGTGAAAATCTGTAATGACTTCCTCAGAAGACAGACAAGGAATATGACCGAAATGGTACACCTCATTGTCCACTACTTCACCGGAGTGAAGAAACTGCATCATGTTCTCCACAGCCTTTGAGACATGATCGTCGACGTTGAATACCTCACCAAAATATTCCCACCACTTTTCACAATCAAACGCCGAACCTAAAACAGACCATTGTCCACAGTAAGCAACATAGACTCCAGCACAATATTGACAACCACACCACACAAATCTGCCATGGCAACGTCTGTAGGATATGTCAGATTATCGACATGATACTACTGTCCTACGTGGAATCACCAACCACCACTTAGATTTTAGGTACTCTAACGACTTGACCAATGTCATCAATGTGCCTCCGATCTTTGGTGAGCATCATCCAAGGTGGATTCGAGATATGCAACAATGCAAAATCACTGAGCAGAAGTAGATAGCGATATTCCCTACTATATCTTTTTGTCAGTTCACTAATAGCAATATGTATCTAATTCCACTCAATCAATATTCCTTGGAAAATAATTGAGAAAGTTGCAGTCATAAAGCTTAAATATACAAAATAATGATGGCCATCAAGTTTATTTTGTTGCGAAGACCTTATTTCAAACAGCACATCGAGCTTTATGCTCCAGTGCTATAAATGTAAGAAAAGATCAATTACTTTTTCAGTAAAATAAACAAATGCCACTTGCTATTTATCAGTTTTTAATTATTGATCTGTTTATGCACTGTGTGAAATTTGTTTTAAGTTTTCCACTCGCCTATTTATATTGCATGTGAGATTGAAATGCTGTGTTCGTTTGAATGTTAACTTTACATATCTCTCTTATCTCATTTATTGCATGATGTTTTAAGAACGTTTCACTCAGCAATCCTAGTAAATATCAAAAATTGTCTGACTTTAAATAACATCTTCCACACCCAATTATCAATCCATTCTTAATTAATGTAAATATCTCAATGTTCTGCAAATCAATGTTCACACTAAACAGTGGACATAAAGCAACACAAAGGTCATCATCACCACCTGATTACTGTTCAGTAGAATATCCTTATTGTTCCTGAGACCAATGACATCAGTAAGCATTCGTTTACCATTTCATGCAATAAGTGCAATTGATATGTTATATTTTAGTTCAGTATTTAATGACGATTTATGTTGCTAAAACCAATAATTCTACACCATCACAGGTATTGACTGTATTGAAATCACACTAAAAACATTTTTTTGTGTCATTCTAAAAATCTTTAAGTTTCCTTTTTTTGGGTGTGTGCAAGAGAAAATTCAAATTACAGCCATGTTTGTTGTATAATTAAAAACAACTAAATTTCGAATTTGTGAAATTCCTCCATTCTTTCAAAAAGGAAAATGGTCTTCAGTAGATATAGCACATTGAATTACTGCTATTAAAACTCATTTGCACTGCAAAATAATGATTGCTTTACTTTCATTGTAAGAAAAGAACTCCTTTGAACATGTTGATTTTTTGTCATCTCTCTTCCAACTTTATTCATCATTGTACAATAATGACTCAATTATTAAAATCGCTTTATATACCAAATGTCATTGACTGCATCGTTTGTTCACTTCCATTATCTGTTAACGTTCTTCCTAATTCTGACACAAATGCAGAAACATTGATTGCAATATTAATCATGTAAATTAAAACAACGCGTCTCTACAAGGAATTCAGCAGATGGAAAATCATAATTCTTGTATTATCTGTATTACTGATTTTAAAAAAAGAATTTTGTTGAATAATCACTGAATAGCACTTGTTTCTTCAGTTCAAAAATCTAGCTACTATATTTTATTCCTCAATTTGCTAATCTTAATACATATGCATTCGACATCACAGCAAAGTGCTTTTGAAATATTGAACCATTAAAATTGCTCATATGACAAGGTTACTTGCCAAGTCATTGTCATTACAATAATTGAACAATTATTTAAGAATGTCTGTTGAGCCAGCATCATGAGATTCGCATTTTAACTTAATCCATTGTTTCTTAGTACTAACACTGCAGTATGAAACTGTTTTTTGCAGGTCAAGTATCCCACACTGGAATCAAGGTCTTCCCATCCAATATTCATTTTAAATATTGATTATTTTTATTTGAATGACCACCGTAATCGCAGCCTTAAAATTCAGTCAACTTTAATTACTTTTCACTGCAAGAGTTCCTGTTTGTTTCCACACATTCCTCAGTCGCATAGCAAAATCAGATTTCTCATTATTCCTAAATTCATTGATAGAATTTGAGAATTCAATTGTTGCTGATATCTAATGATCATTCAATCCAGTATGTGGTATAAATGTGTCATTACGGGTCAGTACATGCTCTACTCTAAATATATTGCAGTGTACAATCATAGAACATAAAACATAGAAAAATACAGCACAGAACAGGCCCTTCGGCCCACGATGTTGTGCCGAACATTTGTCCTAGCTTAAGCACCCATCCATATATCTATCCAATTGCCGCTTAAAGGTCACCAAAGATTCTGACTCTACCACTCCCACAGGCAGCGCATTCCATGCCCCCACCACTCTCTGGGTAAAGAACCCACCCCTGACATGTCCCCTATACCTTCCACCCTTCACCTTAAATTTATGTCCCCTTGTACCACTCTGTTGTACCCGGGGAAAAAGTTTCTGACTGTCTACTCTATCTATTCCCCGGATCATCTTATAAACCTCTATCAAGTCACCCCTCATCCTTCGCCGTTCCAACGAGAAAAGGCCTAGCACTCTCAACCTATGCTCGTATGACCTATTTTCCATTCCAGGCAACATCCTAGTAAATCTTCTCTGCACCCTCTCCAAAGCTTCCATATCTTTCCTAAAGTGAGGTGACCAGAACTGCACACAGTACTCCAAATGTGGCCTAACCAAAGTCCTGTACAGTTGCAACATCACTTCATGACTCTTGAATTCAATCCCTCTGCTAATGAACGCTAATACACCATAGGCCTTCTTACAAGCTCTATCCACCTGAGTGGCAACTTTCAAAGATCTATGAACATAGATCCCAAGATCCCTCTGTTCCTCCACCTCACTAAGAACCCTACCTTTAAACCTGTATTCCGCATTCTTATTTGTCTTTCCAAAATGGACAACCTCACACTTGGCAGGGTTGCACTCCATCTGCCACTCCTCAGCCCAGCTCTGCATCATATCTAAGTCCCTTTGCAGCCGACAACAGCCCTCCTCACTGTCCACAACTCCACCAATCTTCGTATCATCTGCAACTTTACTGACCCACCCTTCGACTCCCTCATCCAAGTCATTAATAAAAATTACGAACAGCAGAGGACCCAGAACTGATCCCTGCGGAACTCCACTTGTAACTGGGCTCCAGGCTGAATATTTACCATCTACCACCATTCTCTGACTTCGACTGGTTAGCCAGTTTTCTATCCAATTGGCCAAATTTCCCTCTATCCCATGCCTCCTGACTTTCTGCATAAGCCTACCATGGGGAACCTTATCAAATGCGTTACTAAAATCCATGTATACTACATCCACTGCTCTACCCTCATCCACATGCTGCATCACCTCCTCAAAGACTTGTAAGGCAAGACCGACCCTTCACAAATCCGTGCTGGCTGTCCCTAATCAAGCAGTGCCTTTCCAAATACTCATAAATCATATCCCTCAGTACCCTTTCCATTACTTTACCTACCACCGAAGTAAGACTAACTGGCCTGTAATTCCCGGGGTTATCCCTATTCCGTTTTTTGAACAGGGGCACAATATTCGCCACTCTCCAGTCCCCTGGTACCACTCCCGTTGACAGTGAAGATGAAAAGATCATTGCCAACGGTACTGCAATTTCCTCTCTTGCTTCCCACATAATCCTAGGATATATCCCATCAGGCCCGGGGGACTTGTCTATCCTCAAGTTGTTCAAAATGTCCAACACATCTTCCTTCCTAACAAGTATCTCCTCTAGCTTACCAATCCGTTTCACACTCTCCTCTTCAACAATACAGTCCCTCATTCGTAAATACTGAAGAAAAGTACTCATTCAACACCTCTCCTATCTCTTCCGACTCAATACACAGTCTCCCACTACTGTCCTTGATCGGACCTACCCTCGTTCTCGTCATTCTCATGTTTCTCACATACGCATAAAATGCCTTTGGGTTATCCTTGATCCTATCCACCAAAGATTTTTCATGCCCTCTCTTAGCTCTCCTAATCCCTTTCTTCACATCCCTTCTGGCTATCCTGTATTCCTCCACTGCTCTGTCTGAACCCTATTTCCTCAACCTATGTAAGCCTCCTTCTTCCACTTTACAAGACATTCAACCTCCCTCGTCAACCAAGGTTCCCTCACACGACCATTTCTTTCCTGCCTGACAGGTACATACATATCAAGGACGCGTCATATCTGTTCCTTAAAAATTTTCCACATTTCCACGACATCCTTCCCGGACAGCCTATGCTCCCAACTAATGCTCCTCAGATCCTGTCTTACAGCATCGTAATTACCCTTCCCCCAATTGTAATACCTAATGGGCAATTTAGATTAGCAAGTTCACTTAACCTGTACGTTTTTGGGATGAGGGAGGAAACCAGAGCAAAGCCACCAAAACACAAGGAGAACGTGCAAACGTCCCACAGACAGTCGACCGATGATGGATACTAATCCTGGTACCTACTGCTGTGGTGCAGCAGTACTAACCACTGAGCCAAAATCTCGCCCTGTACAAGAAATGAGAGACGTGCAAAGTGAAATTTCAATTTTAAGCAACACTCTCGAATATTATCAAAGCACATCAGTCTTACATTCAATACGAATAGCTGAATGGAAAACAAGAAAACAAATTCCTGACAATCCATGAATTAACAAGAATTAGAAATTTAATTTCATCAGAGTACAAAACAATATTTAGAAGAATTGCAATGTTTCATAACAAATGTAAGAAATTAGCTGACTAATGAATAATGGGAAGTGGCATTTGTTTGTTTTACAGAAGAAGAAAGTGTGTTGTTTTCATCTTTGTAACACTGCAGAATAACTATTTATGTTTTGGAAATGTATGAATTAAGCTGTTTAGAACAAAAAAAAAGTGATAAGTTTGATCACTTCGCCCTTTCATTGTTAACACCGCAACATTCTAAAATATTTTCCCAGAATTTAGAACCAACAGAACTAATTAACTTCTCTTCTTGGGAATCTGAAGAGAATAAACAGCAGATACTGTGAATTAGTCATTCAATGCGAGTATTCAGCTGAAGACAGCATCCCTCCTTTGCAAACTTGTTCAATTTCCAAAAAATCAGAAATTATTGTCATTGTTTAATGAAACAATAAAGAGATGTTAATTCCTTTTCATTTGACCTCAAGAAACGAATGAATTTCGTATGGTTTTGTTGCATGAAAAATACATAACTCTTATTGTGCTTTAATAATCAATAAATGTTAGCATTGAAGTGAAATGTAATTAAATGAATTTCACTATGTATCCAATGGGTAAAATAAGCATTGATATAAAAAATGATTGATCCTTTTCACAGCAGAGAGCGGCGCGAGCTGGGTGTAAGTGATGTTGGAGCGCAAAGCTGGTCGGGAAGGTAAGTGATATATAAAGACCTTACCTCGACGCCAACGGTCTTTTCTCATCAGAGAGCGGCACGAGCTGGGCGGAAGTGAGGTTGGAGCGCAAAGCTGGTCGGGAAGGTAAGTGATTGATATTTGAGTGGGTGAGAGTGCAGTTGAACACGTGACTGCAAGGATGGTGTAGGAGGGAGGGTTTCATGTATTTGGATAATTGGACTGCATTCTGGGGAAGGTGGGACCTGTACAAGCAGGACGTGTTGCACCTGAACCAGAAGGGCACCAATATCCTGGGGTGTAGGTTTGCTAGCAATCTTCGGGGGGGGGGGGGTTTAAACTAATTTGGCAGGGGGATGGGATCCGGACTTGTAGTCCAGCAAGTAGGCTAGCTGTTTGTCAGGATGTCCAAGAATGTAGGGAGGCTGTGAAGAATGTAGCACTGACAGGGAATACTTGCGGACACAGAGATGGGCTCAAGTGCATATTCTTCAACGCAAGGAATATCAGAAATAACGTCGGTGATCTTAAGGCGTGGATCGGTACCTGGGTCTACGATGTTGTGGCCATCACGGAAACATGGCTAGAAGAGAGACAGGAATGGTTGTTGGAGGTTGCTGGTTACAGATGTTTCAGTAGGATTAGGGAGGGTGGTCAAAAAGGAGGGGGGGTAGCGTTGCTAATTAGAAATGGTATAACGTCTGCAGAAAGGCAGTTCGAGGGGGATCTGCCTTCAGAGGTAGTATGGGCTGAAGTCAGAAATAGGAAAGGTGCAAGTCACCTTGTTGGATGTTTACTATAGGCCCCACAATAGCAGCAGAGATGTGGAGAAACAGATTGGGAAACAGATTTTGGAAAGGTGCAGAAGCCACAGGGTAGTAGTCATGGGCGATTTGAACTTCCCAAATATTGATTGGAAGCTCTTTAGATCAAGTGGATTGGATGGGGTGGTGTTTGTGCAGTGTGTCCAGGAAGCTTTTCTAACTCAGTATGTAGATTGGCCGACCAGAGGGGAGGCCATTTTGGATTTGGTACTCGGTAATGAACCGGGACAAGTGATGGGCTTGTTAGTGGGTGAACATTTTGGTGATGGTGACCACAATTCTGTGACTTTCACTTTGGTGATGGATAGAGAGAGGTGCGTGCAACAGGGTCGGTTTTACAATTGGAGGAAGGATAATTACGATGCTGTAAGACAGGATCTGAGGAGCATACGTTGGGAGCATAGGCTGTCAGGGAAGGATGTCGTGGAAATGTGGAAAATTTTTAAGGAACAGATATGACGTGTCCTTGATATGTATGTACCTGTCAGGCAGGAAAGAAATGGTCGTGTGAGGGAACCTTGGTTGACGAGGGAGGTTGAATGTCTTGTAAAGAGGAAGAAGGAGGCTTACATCAGGTTGAGGAAACAGGGTTCAGACAGAGCAGTGAAGGGATACAGGATAGCCAGAAGGGTCCTGAAGAAAGGGATTAGGAGAGCTAAGAGAGGGCATGAAAAATCTTTGGTGGATAGGATCAAGGATAACCCAAAGGCATTTTATGTGTATGTGAGAAACATGAGAATGACGAGAACGAGGGTAGGTCCGATCAAGGACAGTAGTGGGAGACTGTGTATTGAGTCAGAAGAGATAGGAGAGATCTTGAATGAGTACTTTTCTTCAGTATTTACGAATGAGGGACCGTATTGTTGAAGAGGAGAGTGTGAAACGGATTGGTAAGCTAGCGGAGATACTTGTTAGGAAGGAAGATGTGTTGGACATTTTGAACAACTTGAGGATAGACAATTCCCCCGGGCCTGATGGGATATATCCTAGGATTATGTGGGAAGCAAGAGAGGAAATTGCAGTACCGTTGGCAATGATCTTTTCATCTTCACTGTCAACGGGAGTGGTACCACGGGACTGGAGAGTGGCGAATATTGTGCCCCTGTTCAAAAAAGGGAATAGGGATAACCCCGGGAATTACAGGCCAGTTAGTCTTACTTTGGTGTAGGTAAAGTAATGGAAAGGGTACTGAGGGATAGGATTTATGAGTATCTGGAAAGGCACTGCTTCATTAGGGACAGCCAGCACGGATTTGTGAAGGGTCGGTCTGTGCTGTAATTCTCTATGTTGTGAGTCTAACATCCTTTATGAGTCGAGCGGTTCCATAAGGGGACTATACTACACTGTAATGTTGTATGTTGAATCAGTCTATTTTCCTTCATTAGCCAAGCGGTTCCATGAAGGCCCTGCACTGCACTGTAATACTCAATTTTGGATCAGCGTAACGTCCATTATTAGCCAAGCAGTTCAATGAAGGGACTGTACTGCGCTGTAAAGTTCTTTGTTGTATCAGTCTAACGTCCTTTATTATCTGAACTGTTCCATAACGGGCCTGTACTGCGCTGTAATGTTCTTTGTTCGATGAGTCTAACATCCTTTATTAGCTGAGTGGTTGCACAGAGTGCCTGTACTACACTGTAATGTTCTTTGTTGTATCAGCCTAACTTCTTTTATTATCTAAGTGGTTCCTTAAAGAGCCTGTACTGCGCTGTCATATTCTATGTTGGATTTGTCTAACTTTCTTTATTAGCCAAGCGGCTCCACAGCGGGTTGCTACAGCAGTCTGATGTAATATGTCCGATGTTAGACTCTATGTTGTATGAGGAGAAAGTGAGGTCTGCAGATGCTGGAGATCAGAGCTGGAAATGTGTTGCTGGAAAAGCGCAGCAGGTCAGGCAGCATCCAGGGAACAGGAGAATCGACGTTTCGGGCATAAGCCCTTCTTCAGGAATGAAGGGCAATGTTGTATGAGTCTAACGTCCTTTATGAAACGAGCGGTTACATAAAGGGCCTGTACTGAGCTGTAATGATCGAAATTGTATTAGTATAATTTCCTTTATTAGTAGAGTGGTTCCAGAAAGAGCATGTATTGCGCTGTAATGCTCTATGTTCTATGAGTCTAACTAATGGTTTCATGAAGGGCCTGTACTGCGCTGTAAGTTTCTATGTTCTGTGAGTCTAACGTCCATTATTAGCCAAGTGGTTCCATAAATAGCCTGTACTGTGCTGCAATGTTCTATACTGTATGAGTGTTACTTGTCGTATTAATCTAACATCCTTTATTAACCGAGTGTTTCCAAACAGGGCTTATACTGCATTGTAATGTTCTATGTTGCATCAGTTTAACTTCCGTTATTAGCCGAGCAGTTCCATGAAGGGCCTGTACTGTACTATAATGTTCTAAGTTCTATGTGTCTAACTTCCTTTATTAGCTGAACGGTTCTGTAAAGCGGCAGTACTGTGCTGTCATATTTGATGTTGTATTAGTCTAACTTCCTTTATTAGCCGAATGGTTCCACAAAGCGTCTGTACTGCACTGTAATGGTCGAAGTTCTGAGTCTAACAAGTGGTTCTATGAAGGGCCTGTACTGCGCTGTAATTAGATTAGGTTAGATTAGATCCCCTACAGGCCCTTCGGCCCAACCAGTCCACACCTACCCTCCGAAGATGGGCATCTCCGCACCACACCCTACAGCAAGCCTACAGATTACCTCATTATTCCACACTTCTCAAGCGTCCCAAGCAAACATATTAAAACAGCCGTTGCCCCTGGTCAAGCCTGATGGATATGGGATCTGCTCGGATGAGGATGGAATGTGATGGATGCCTGAAGATGTTGAAGGACACCCTCAGAATAACGGGATATAATGCTCAGCTCATCAGTCGCCAATTCCTTTGCACCACAGTGAAAATCTGTAATGACTTCCTCAGAAGACAGACAAGGAATATGACCGAAATGGTACACTAGGATGTTGCCTGGCATGGAAGGAAGCTCTTACTTGAAACTTTGAGGGACTTTAGACTGCTATAGTTAAAGAGAAGAAGGTTGAGAGTTGACTTAATGGTGACATATGAGATAATAGGAAGTTTAGATAGGATGGAAGCAGAGAGCCTTTTTCTTGAGATGGTGATGGCTAGCATGAGGGGACATGCCTAAAAATTGAGGGTTGATAGAATTATGGTAGATGTCAGAGGTAGTTACTTCACTCAGAGGGGCATACAATGCACCGCCTACAACAGTGGCAGACTCACTAACTTTGTGGGCATTTAAATGGTCACCGGATTGGCATAGAGGCGAGAATTGAATAGCATAGATTATATGGGCTTCAGATTGGTTTCACAACACCGATGGCCAAAAGGCCTATACTACGCTGTAATGTTCAATGTTTTAGGTTGAGTGCTAGGCCTTTTCTCGTTGGAACGGCGAAGAATGAGGGGTGACTTGATCGTGGTTTATAAGATGATCATAGGAATAGATAAAGTAGACAGTCAGAAACTTTTTCCCCGAGTGCAACAGAGTGTTACAACGGGACATAAATTTAAGGTGAAGGGGCATGGAATGCGCTGCCTATGGGAGTGGTAGAGTCAGAATCTTTGGTGACCTTTAAGCGGCAATTGGATAGGTACATGGATGGGTGCTTAAGCTCGGACAAATGTTCGGCACAACATCGTGGGCCGAAGGGCCTGTTCTGTTCTGTATTGTTCTATGTTCTATGTTCTATTGTCTCTCTTTCACACGTACGTGCGAGCGTGCACTTACACAACCACACAAATACGTGAACAGATATGAGCAGGCATGGTCTCTCTCTCTCTCTCTCATACAAACGAGCATGCACTCGTGTGCAATCAGACATTCTGTATCTCCCTCTCTCTCTCGCACACACACACACTCAAGCATGTTCTGGCTCTCATTCATGGTCTTTCTCTCTCTTTATCACATGTGCATATACATACAGACACACACGCAGAGGCATGTTCTCTCACATGCTTATGCACGCAGACAGGCAGCATCTCTCTCTCACTGTCGCTGTCTCTCTCTCACACACACACCCACCCACACGCACACCACAATATATGAACTCAGAACTGTATTGACATTCCCTTCTGACAAAACCTGCTCTCTCTGTATTGGGAGAGTGAGCAGCTCTCCCTGTCTAAGTGTGATTGTGTGTCTGTGAGTGAGTGAGTGTGAGCTATTCATCAAATGATCTGTGCTTTGATGTTGCTATGATGTTAAGTAACGCAGTGGAGTTGGGGTTTGGAAGCAGATAACCGTGTTTCTTGCAATGTAACATTCCTGAAAAATGTTCTCCTTCCCCAGTTCAACTATTTTTCTCTTTTATAGTAAGGAAGTTTTGTTTGGAATATTGCAATGTCTGCGGCCAGGAAAGCCTTGAAAAAGAAGACGCTGAGGAAGAGTAAGGGAGTACTGACCTGAGGCCTATTCGATAGATTGCACCCAGTGGGAGCCCAAGTGAGTCCGTCTTTTTCTGACCCCGAGGTTTAATTTTGGTCAGGGTGTAGGGCAGGATGATAAAGACTGACAGGGAGAGGCAGCTTTGAAGGATTGATAAGCTACAAGACAGTGACAGACAGGCATTTGAGATTGTGAATTAACTGATTCTGGGGTCACAGGAAATAATTAAACTGAAGCAGCGTCACTGACCAAATCAAATCAATCCGATGATCTGGCTGCTGATCCATTTCTCCTGTGGGAATTTACTGTGTAATAATTGACCCAGTGCTAGCAATGCAGGCAGGGATTGTTTTAAACAACTAATCCCTCATTTGAAAGTTTTCAAATGGCTCTAGCATGGAAACTCAATGGAACGCCTGATATGTGTGTGTTTGAATATTACCAAGAGATTCCCTTGTGACCGAGAGGGAAACGTGGAATCTTATTATGCTGTCTCTTCATATAGGTTTTTTTTCTGCTGATTTGCCTTTTAACTTATGCTGTATCTCTTTTTTCTCCCAATGGACTTATTTTGAAGATCCAAGTAGGGGAACGTTCGTAGCCCAGAAGATTGTAGAACAAGGGTATTCTCCAGAGGGGGACGCAATCCTCAGACCTTAGGCCTGCTCGACAGGCTGCAACCTGTCAGGCTCACGTGAGTTGTGTCTGTTCATTATCCAGGGGATTGGTTTCCTCTGAGAGACCGTGGATATCAGGGGTCTCTGGTTTACTGGGTCCTGCAGTAAATTATACTCGGGTCTTTCCTTGCTTTCTGATCCCGGATTAGTGACGCATGGGGCTGACCAGACTCCTTGTCTAACTGTGTTAAAGGCAGGAGATATTAAATGGATTGTGCCTCTTCCTCCCCACTCGGGGCTGAATGGCTTCCCCACATTCATGTGAACGCAGGTTGAGGTACTGAATTAACTCATCCGTTTACTGTGGAAATGTGCAGCGCTTTTTCATGAATGTTACAGACACTTTAACAGCACAGTCTACCTAGTAAATGCCCTTTTGACTCTTCCCAAACCTTCCCCATCTTCCCTATAGTGAGAGGAACAGAACGGCACGCAAAGGTCCAAAAGCGGCCACACCAGAGTTTTGTCCAGCTGCAGCATGACGTCCTCGTTCCGAAAGTCAATCCCTCTATTCATGAAAGTTAACCGACCATATGCCTTCTTAACAGTCCTGAGTGTGGTGCTGGAAAAGCACAGCAGGTCACGCAGCATCCGATGAGCAGGAATATTTTGCACACACCCTCATACTCCAATGCTCCTTGACCTGCTGTGCTTTTCCAGAAGCAACTCATGATTGTAATCTCCAGCATCTGCAGTACTCACTTTTGCTTTCTTAACAGTCCTATCAACCTGGGTGGCAACTTTGAGGGATCTATGTGCATGGACACTGAGGTTTCCCTGCTCATCCACACTACCAAGAATCTTTTCATTCGCCCAGAACTCTGCATTCCTGTTTCTCCTTCCAAATTAAATCACCTCACATATTTCTGCATTATACTCCATTTGCCACCTTTCAGCCCAGCTCTATCCATGTCCCTGTGTAACTTACAAAATTCTTTGGCACAATCCACAACTGTAAATACTGAAGTGTCATCCGCAAATTTACTAGCACATCATTCTTTGCCCTCATTAAGATCATTTATAAAGATGACAAACAGCAGTGGACCCAGAACAAATCCTTGTGGTACACCAATAGTTACTTAACTCCAGGATGAACATTTCCCATCAACCACCAACCCCTGTTTTCTTTCATCTGGTCAGTTTCTGATCCGAACCGCTAAATCATGCCTCCATATTTTTGCAGTAGCCTACCATGGGACACTTCCTCAAACGCCTTACTGACAACCGATATATACCTCATCAACAGCTTTACCGTCATCCACCTGTTTGGTCACCTTCTCAAAGAACTCAATAAGGTTTGTAGGGCACGACCTACCCTTCACAAAACCATATTGACTACCCCTATTCAACTTATTCCTCGCTAGATGATTATAAATCCTACCTCTTATAACCCTTTCCAATACTGAAGTAAGGCTCACTTTTGATATGCCACCCACTCCTGCCTTGAAAGTTCAAGAATGAATCCAGTTCACTTCACAGTAAGTGTCAGCACAGGCCTGTACCTGGTGTAAGGTGACAGGTTATACTTAAGGATGGGACACAGCTAAGATACCACCTCCTTTTTGAATCAAACTGGTTTCACACTTTGCTCATGAATTGGTCCAGCTTTGAGAAATGTTCCTGGATATCCCAGAGATGAAACTGCAGTGCTCTACTCCACGCTGTTTACTGAGCTTCCTTTCTGTGTAGTTTCAGCTCCATTTGTTTACGATGGATCCAGACGCTCTGTAACTGCAGTGTTCAGAGTGGGGTCACCAGATCTTTGGCTCTCCTTGAAAGAACCCAGCCGCTGGCAATACAAACTCGATAAAACCATCCACAGAGCCTCCATTGCGTTTCCAAAGATAAGAGCCAGTCAAATCCCCACAGCCATGGAGTCATTCAGTGTTGAAAATGCCTCCTTCTCAGTTTCTCTTCCAGGCTGAAAAAGCCGTTGCATCTCTGCACAGACCCGCGGTAACAGTTCCTCTCTCCAAAGAAGCATTTGACAACGTTACATTAACTTTATCTGTATCTCAGCCACTATAACCGCAGCATCTGTATTGTCCATCAAGTTGAACAAAACACTCAGAGATGACAGACAGCGGGAACATAAACTTTAAAAAGTACATACCGAAACGGATGAGATATTCAGGAATATGTCAGAAGGAGAATTGTTAGAATAATGTCTCTTTCTATTATCCTTCCAGTTCATCATCAGCAATCCCTTTGTTTGCTTCTCCTTCTCTCTCTCTCTCTGGCCATTTCTCCATCCAGTTAACTCAAATCTAACCCCGTTCTCCCTCCCATTCAACCCAACCATTCCTGATATAAACATTACTTCCCAGTTGCTTTCAGTTGTGGAGCAGGGTCACTGGACTCGAAACGTTAATTGTTGTTCTCCTGGCAGAGGCTGCCATACCTTCTGAGGTTCTCCCAAATGTCCTTTTTGCGTCAGGTCTCCAGTCGTTAAAGTACCTAGGTCTAATTCACTTTTAATATTATTGTTTTACAGAATGTCAGCATGATAGCAAGGACGGCTTTCGTTTTCCACCACTAATTGCCCTTGACCACAAGACCATTTTCAAGACAGTATGGGGCCAAATATATTGATGTGGGTCTAAAATCACACTTAGCCCAGACCAGACAATCATGTTAATTTTGATGCAATGTGTAGCTGGAAAGGCAAAGCTGGTCAGTTAGCAGTGGAGAAGCAGGGAAGTCAATATTTCGGATCAGGAGCTCTCTGACAAAGGGTCCTGACACGAACCGCTGAATTTCCTGCTCTTCTGACGCTGTCTGACCTGTTGTATCTTCCAGCTCCACATTTTATCAACTCTGACTTCCAGAGTCGGCAGTCCTCATTACCTCCAAAAATGTTAAGATTTTTTAAATGAAAGCCATCAGTGAAACAGGTAGGCTTGAAGAAAACAAAACCCTGCTGGTTTATGATTGTCATTAGTGAAATTAAGATTCATTCTAAGTTTTGTCATTTGCATTTATGTTCTGCCATCTGCTTTCGTAGGATTTTCAACAATGCCTTTACAGTCACAACTTTAGCCTTTGGATTACATGTCCAATGACATTACTACTCTGGCACGGAGTCCATATTGTGAAGTAACCATAGATACAAGAAGAAGTTGTGGTCAAAACATTCTTAAATGTAAGAGTGGTGAGAAAAAAAACTCGTGACGTAAAATCTGAAATTCACAAAGGGGTAGATGATGTCTAATACAGCAACAACACTGAGACACAGGTGGAGACTGGGAATATTGTAGAGGTGGGTAGGCAGGTTTGATAACAGAGAGAATACGGAGATATAAAATCTTTCAGGGCAAAAGGCAGACTCGAGGTTTTGAACAGTATTCTTCCTTCTTAGATGTTTATGAGTGAGCAGTCTGAAATTCATGGATAGAAAGTGGAGATTGTGACTGAAACTGAAGATAACAGTTTCTATCTTTGCCAATATATATAAAACAGAAATAGTAATTAACTTCTCATTGTTCACTTTTGTTTACAAAATTGGCAGAGACAGGTTTACAAGGGGCACCAATAATAGCGAGAATTGGACAGTACCTGGCTTGAATAGTCATCCGTACGGCTTGTATCGGCAACTTTCACCATGGCCAATGCTGAGAAAGCAAGGAAAGACCCGAGTATAATCTCCTGTCCATTGTTCTAACGTACCAGTATAATGTTATAAGATTATCTTCCTCTTCCTCTCTGTGGAGCTGCTGATCCGAATTATTTCGGAAATGACGCTGCCCAAAATACAATGGGATAACAGTTTGAAGGATGAAGCTTTAAAGAAGAGGAAACCCTCCAGTGACAGTTATGTCCACAGACACTAACACCAATCAAAGCCACTGAACAAACAGGTCTTCCTCCCTTTCCACCCGTCCAAGGTGTGGCTCACTCTCCTCTATCTCTTTCTCTCTCTATTTCTCATTTGAGACCTCCCACGTCCAATAGCAATTTCTCCAGAACGTCCCATTATTTTAAACCCTCAGTGCTACAGTTGGGCGGGGTCCAATTTACAAAATGGCAGGAGGGACAACATTTCAGAGGCAGACGTTTATTTCTGAGAGAGAGTGTTTGAAAAATGAATGGTATGACAGAGAATGACCGGATGGAGAGGTTGAGATGGGAGTGAAATCGGACAGCTGTAAGCACGGGGAGGTGGGACAGGGAGGGGTCGGGAAAAGCTACAAGGTTTGGGGCGGTAGCGGGTCTCCAATCATTGAAAATTGAAAGTACATGAGAAATAGTTCATGAGTGAAGCACATGAGTGAAGATGACAGCTTGAAATAGCGAAAACGAGACAGCGACATGGCAGAGGGCGAATGTGAGGAGAGGGCGGGCAGTGTCTCAACATTTGCAGCTTGTAATTTCTAACTGTGTGTGTGACCTCCTTTTGGAACGCACTGAGACTTCATGTGGGATCTTTCTATGTGGTTGTTCCTTCACTTCTTCAGTCCTTTCTGGGTTTGGGTTTGTGGTGGGGTTTGGGGTAGTGGAGAGATGGGAAGGGGTAGATCCGGAGTACTGAGCGTGTGTGAAGCTTTGTGAATCGCTTTGGGAGAGTCATATCTGTATTTCAGAGAGAGCCATGAGGTGGCAATGGTTAAATGGAAGATGTGGTCTCCACTCAAATACAGTTTATTGGCGAGCTAATTCCGTCGGGAGGAGGAATGGAGGGGGACGGGAGGCTGAATATCTTTTCTGTATTTCATCTTGGAATATCTGGGAGCCAACTCGGCTGGGAGTTGTCATCATTTTAACAGGGAGGTCGCTACTTATATAGGTTGGATGTCAGGATGTCGAAAAGAGCGGGACACCAATCCCATACATGCCCCACTCACCTCCTTTGGTCTGATTGTGAGGTTTGGGATAAACAGAAATAATTATTCCCATTAACTGGGACTGTGTTCCTGCCCCTGGTATGATGGGGTAGTTGCGAGAGTAGCGAAGTCAGAGGCTTCTGGACTTGTGGAGGGGGAGGGTTGCTCAGTCTTTCAAAGGGGAAGAAACTGTCTGCTCTGGCCACCACCCATCCCCACTCCCTCTGGGCCAATGTTGAGGATGAGATTAATTCCCTCCATCGAATGGCCCTTTTCATATGTGGGAGCGGCACAGAAGGGAGTGTGTGGTGGGGAGCGGGGGTAGATGGGAATGTTGGAAGGAACAGGAATGCAGTCGAAAATGGGAGGGGAGTTGATGAGGATTAAGTGCAGGACGGAGGGACGGGTGAGCTCCAGGTTGAAAACGGGGAGTTCAGGCTTTGCTGGTGAAGTAGAGGAGTTTCAACTTGCAGCCTGTGGCAGACAGTTTACACTAGCAGGGGCCACACTTTTTAAATTCAGATGAGGCGGGTGGGGAGGGATTTTGAACGTGAGCAGTGAATGTTTAAGAAAGCTTCAGTCTCCATCACTGGCGGGCGGGGGGGGGGGGGGGGGGGGGCGAGTTGGGACCTTGGCACAGTTGTTTGAATCCTGCTGTGCAGCATATCCTTCATTAAAATGTAAGCTTCTCTCTCTGCGCGGACACTGTGTGGGTATGCTCCAAAAGGCGTTGCTCGGCCATCTAGCGAAGGAAGGGCCCAAAGCTAAATCACAAAAGTACAATTTGTGCAACAACAGGTGAATAAGGGAAGGGCATTCGTCAGGACAGAGTGCAAGCAATCCGGAATACTCCAAAGCCTCACACAAAGAAACAATTGCTATTATTTTGGGCATGTGCTCCTGCTGTAGAATGTTTATCCCACATTATGCAACCCTTGAGCCCATGGAAAAGTGTTGCAGAACCAGAGTCCGTTGCAGTGGACTCCAGAGGCCGAGAGTGCCTTTATTGAATTGAGAATGGCATCCACACGACACCTACACTGTGAAATCCGAATCCAAACAAGCCTTTTGTACAAATAGCAAACGAGAAGCGTGGCTGGATGGCATCTCTATTGTTGCAGGACCATGGTGGAAAATTGAGGCCCTTGTTTACTTTTCGGCTAAACTGGACACTGTAGCGGCATTATTGCCTAAATGCCTGCAAGCCGTGGCTGCAGCTGAAAAGGCTGTTATAGTTTCCAGGGACATAGTTGGCAATGGTGAATTAACACTGCTGGTCCCACATGCAGTATGCTAACTGCGTTCCGAACAAAAGACAGCACACATGTCGGCAGCACATTGGTTCAGATCCTATACCGTGTCATTTGAGATGCCTAACATTATAATAAAGCAAAGTATCGTCCTTAATCCTGCTAGACGTCTCCCCACAGAAGGAGACGGAGATCCACATGACTGTGTCGCTGTAACAAATAAAATTTGCAGCCCAAGACTAGACTTGCATGATTCATTATTTCAGAATCCGGATATGGAGATTCTTCTGGATGGGTCAGCATTCAGGAGCAAGGAGACAGGCCAGAATTGTGTTGGGTGTGCTGTCGTGACTACCCACAAGGTAATCAAAGCGGGATCACTCCCTTCTCATTTGTCGGCGCAAGCACCAGCGCCGATTGCCTTTACTGAGGCATATAAATTGGCTAAGGGAAGGACAGTGAATGTTCACACCGATAGCAGATATACATTCAGGATGTACATGATTTTGGAACTCGATGCAAATACAGGGGCTTCTTGACCTCGACTGCAAAGCGCATCACACACCGTGGGCTGATTTCTGACCTCCTAGAATTGGCCCGATTTCCCAAATCAATCGTTGTGTGTAAATGTGAAGTCCACAGGAAAAACAACGATTGTCTTTCACAAGGCAATGCGACGGAAGATTCAGCGGCAAGGACGGCAGCACAGGAACCGCCAGATGGTCAGTTTGACATGTGTATGACAACATTTATACGCCAACAGCAGACGTACGGGAGTTACAGTTGCAGGCCACGCCGGAGGAGAAGCGTGAGTGGACAAGGGCGGGGTGCAGCATGAGGGAAAAGGTGTGGTGTGGCCCCAATGGAAAACCCTCTCTATAACGATCATTATTTCCATTCTATGCCAAACTGACACACGGTAAGGACCACGTCTCAAAAAGGGGAATGTACAATAGTATTTCGGCACATTAAGGGATTTACTCATTACTCCCAGAAATATTGTGAACGATGTGTTATCTGTGCCGATATAATTCTGAGATGGGTCATCCGTGAAAGGCTTAGTAGCAACAATTGGACATTGTTTCTCATTAACATCCTGCAGCAGATCAGTGATTATTTGGGAATTAATATGAGACAACACTTTGGCTACAGTAAGCGGTGGGGCAGTGGAAAGAGAAAATGCGACCCTAAAAAATAAACTGACAAAATGTTGTGAGGAACTCGGGGTGACATGGACATAGGCATTTCCGATTGTGCTAACGTATGTGAGGCCTAGCCCGTTTGAGATTTTGTTCGGTAGGCCACCCAGTAAAGGAATTGGCTCAAGACCTAATGTAAGACAGATGACAGACCACTGTGAGGATGAAATGTTATGTTACTGTATAAAACGACCAACACTTCTGTCTCAAATACATAATCAAGTGAAAGAAGCACTACCCCAGACAGCAGAAGGGAAGCTGCACGATCTAAAACCTGGAGACTGGAAAGTGGTGACAGACTTCAGGACGAAACGCTGCAAGGTGAAAAGGTGGTTGGGGCCGTTTCAAGTGCTCTTAACAACACAGACGGCTGTGAAGTTTGCCAAAAGTGCCACGAGGAGACATCAAACAACATCAGAACTAAATAAGTGCAAGTATTAATTAGAAGCCTTACAAAAATATGGGGATGCCCCAGCTCACACTGTTAGTGAGCGGCCGAGCAGGACTATTCGTAAAGCATGTCAGCACCTCATCTCACTGGGGATTATTCTGTGCGAAGACTTTAAATGATGGTAGCTGCATTTTAACTTCCTGAAGGGCTACTTCTTGGTGACATGACTATTGGCAAAACTGACACTTTCTGAATAGCAAATTGAACCTGCCAAGATGGAGGTCAAGTCATTACACAATTTTCTGTAAAAATTCACCAAACCAAGGAAAGATCGAAGCGCTGACACATATATAGGAGCCGAAGTTGCCTACAGTTGAAAAGGAACTTGGCGATTGGTTTTCCAATGGTCGACATCAGGAATAGTTGATGTAGTTGACTGTAGTTTCACTGTCTGACATGTTCCCTTTATTAAAAATACTCACGAGTTTGACATCTGGGAGCTCTCATGAGATGCTGTCCTCCTTCTAGTTAAGGCAGACAATGCCTTGGGGGAATACCATTTGCACTTTTCAACCTTGTTCTTAAGCTGGAGGATAGCCTTCTATGTTTCATCCAGGACTGAGTATTGCTGAGCTCCTTGAGTGTAATATGCTGTGCAATGCAATTCAAGAATTTCCACATGCACAGTACAAGGCACTGACCTGGCTTTTACAGAGACAGCTCCTCAAGTGAGCAGAACCCTTGGCACACCTGTCAGTCAGGACTCCCGGATTGGACCAGGTGAACAGCTTCAACCTCGGAAATTATATTCAATGAGGCTCACTCACTGACCGCATTCCAATCATTACCTCCCTTCCCAACTAATTCCTGGCGCAACTCTTTCCTGTTGCATTTTCTGAGACATTTTCCCACTCGGTCCACTTCTGCGGATTCTAGCTGGGATACTGCTGGCAGGTGCTGGTCTGTGGCCCACCTCATGCATCTCAACAGACATTTATCTTCTTCTGCTGTAGGCAATGGTGCCAAGGCTGCAACATTTGCTGTGTCCATCTCACCCTCAGAGGATTCTTGCACCCTGTGATGACCGGGAGAAACTACAGGTGCAGACAACCTTGTCAGATGTTCTGAGGGGCTGGTTATGTTTTCTCCTGGCCACATGTGAAGTTACAGCTGGCATGGGATCCTCACATTTGTTCAGGACCACCTCTCCAACATAATGGGACCTGTCCTCACCTCGTCCATGTCTCTTACCCATGCACGGCCATTTCCATGTTTAACAGCACATTTTGTCTCATGTAGTAAACCGCGTCACATGCAAAAAGGAGTTTTGTGGCTGCATTGGCGTTCCTGATGCCCTTTCACACTCCTCACAAGGACCGGAAAGATCAGATTTAACCTGGTGTGGAGTCTTCTCTCCATTAACAACTCTGGTGGAGCTGTCCCTGCTGTTGCGTGAGTGCTGTTTCTATAATAAAACAGAAACTGGGACAGTTTGGTCTCCAGTGAAGTTGAAGGCTGTTTTGGACTGATCTTTCTGCAAGACAATCGGACAACAGATGCAGCTCTCATGACATTCCAAATACCATTTGATTTTTGGAAATACTCAAAACCCAACTGCTGACTAATGAATGCCCGTTACCTGTGACCAATATGTCCAGACTCTCACAATTTTCAATCATCATCCTCACGTTTTACAAACGAACATTATGCATATCCAAATACTTTGAATGGGCGTGCACAATGATTAAAAGCATGGATCCCATGAATGGACTAGCACATTCGACGTGTAACTGAGTCCAGGCGATACCTGGACAGCACTCATGAATAAGGTGCACTGCTGGAAACACTATTTGTTCTTGTTAGCATTCTGCGTGCTGCCCCACCAACAAGGCTGTGTCGACACCATATCCAGGCCACCAGATATAAAGTCTCATCAACACCTTCATTTTGGAAATTCTTTTACGCTCATCTACCTGTTTGGTCACCTTCTCAAAGGTGCAAACTTAGAAATATTACATTTAGTTCCCTTATATTAATCATTAGTATTTATTGTGAATAGCTGGAGTCCTATCACTAGCCCCTGTGGTACCCCACGAGTCATTGATGCCACTCAAAAAAGACCTGTCCATTCCTATTCTTTGTTTCCTGTCAGTGAACTAATTCTTTATCACATTAATATACTGTCTCTAACTGCTGGTATTTAAATTTTACATGACAATACCTTATTTGATTCTTTATTGAAAACCTTATGAAAGATGAAGTAAATAAAATATACCTTGATCTATATGGGGAGGCTGAATAGGCTGAGGCTTTTTTTCTCTGGAGCTTCAGAGGCTGACAGGTAACCTTATAGAGGTCTATAAAAGCATGAGGGACGTGGATAGGAACAGTCTTTTCCCGGGCTGGTGGAGTTCAGACCTCAAGGACATAGCTTTATGGTGAGTGGAAAAATTTAAGAAATTTCAACTTTTTCACGCAAACGATGGTTCATATGTGGAATGAACTGCCAGAGGAAGTGGTGGAGGCTGGTACAATTACAATATTTAAAAGGCATTTGATGGGTATATTAACAGGAAGGGCGAAGAGGGATATGGGCCAAGCGTTGGCAAATGGGACTTGATTAGTTTAGGATATCTGTTCAGCATGGACAAATTGGACTGAGGTGGTCCGTTTCCATGCTTTACATCTCTCTGACTCGTTGACTCACAGCCTGCCTGTGTCGGCATCCAATCCTGGCCACCAGGTATAACTTCTCACCAATATCTTCATTTTGGAAATCACAGGATGACGTTGTGGAGCTCAGCCAGTCTCTGACAGTGACCATTGCTTGGGCCAATCACGCTTGCTCCACGTCGAATCACAATGGCACGTTCGCATGGATCATATCCAGCTTCATGATAGACAGATCCCCTGCAGATTTGCAAACAAATCCTAGATGCAATGGATAAGTTACTTATCTGGCTTCAAAAGTTGGCTACCGTTTCTTTAAAATCTCCACAAATTTGAATCGATCCATGATGTCAACGACCACTGCTGCCCATCAGGCGAACTATACTGGTTTGATTATTGCTTCACTTTCAAGCCGCATGATTTGTGCCTCTAGTTTTGAACGCAAGGCCAATGGCACTGGTCATGTGGACATGTTTTGGCGAATGGCTTGCTTCCACACTGTAGAGGTTCGGTCACCCCCGGACAACATTCAACAACATTCCACAGGCCTGACCATTAACTATGTAAGCCTTGCCCTGTTCCTCTGCCTAAAATACAATACTTTTGCATTTATCAAAAGTAAATTCCATCTGCCACTCCTCACAAAGCATGTTCCTACATTCTCATTCCAATCCATTACATAAATGACAAACGGCCATGGATCCAGCAGCAATCCCTGTATCTGTCAAACGCCACCAGCCTGAAAAACAATTCAAAAGTGGAAATGGAAAAACAAACAAGATTCCCCGATACCGCCTGAATCAGACACTTCCAGAACAGACATGGCACTGGGAGAAACGGTCAACTCTTTGAATACAGAAACTTATGCTGCTTTCAATTTATTTCTCTCCATCCTTCCTCAGACTAACATTTTCTTTTTTGTTTAAAAATCAAAACTTGGCTCTCCTTTGACTCTGCCCCCACCAAAACTTCGTGGAGAGGAGCTACAGGGGGCCAAACTAAAAATAGGCTCAAGCAAATCGAATAGGAGAAAGTGAGGACTGCAGATGTTGGAGATCAGAGCTTAAAGATGTGTTGCTGGAAAAATGCAGCAGGTCAGGCAGCATCAAAGGAACAGGAGAATCGACGTTTCGGGCATAAGCCCTTCTTCAGGAATGAGGAAGGTGTGCCAAGCAGGCTAAGATAAAAGGTAGGGAGGAGGGACTTGGGGGAGGGGCGTTGGGAATACGATAGGTGGAAGGAGGTCAGGGTGAGGGTGATAGGCCGGAGAGGGGGTGGGGGCGGAGAGGTCGAGAAGAAGATTTCAGGTCAAGAAGGCGGTGCTGAATCTGAGGGTTGGGACTGAGAAAAGATGGGGGGAGGGGAATTGAGAAAGCTGGAGAAATCTGCATTCATCCCTTGTGGTTGGAGGTTTCCTCGGCAGAAGATGAGGTGCTCTTCCTCCAGGCGTCGTGTTGCCATGGTCTGGCGATGGAGGAGGCCAAGGACCTGCATGTCCTTGGCGGAGGGGGAGGGGGAGTTAAAGTGTTCAGCCACGGGGAGGTTGGGTTGGTTGGTGTGGGTGTCCCAGAGGTGTTCTCTGAAATGTTCCGCAAGTAGGCAGCCTGTCTCCCCAATGTATAGGAGGCCACATCGGGTGCAGCGGATGCAGTAAATGATGTGTGTGGAGGTGCAGTTGAATTTCTGACTGATATGGAAGGATCCCTTGGGGCCTTGGAGGGAAGTGAGGGGGGAGATGTGGGCGCAAGTTTTGCATTTCTTGCAGTTGCAGGGGAAGGTGCCGGGAGTGGAGGTTGGTTTGGTGGGGGAGGTGTGTGGATCTGACGAAGGAGTCGCAGAGGGAATGGTCTTTCCGGAATGCTGATAGGGGTGGTAATTTGGCGCACCGATCTTTATATTGCTGAGGCGAAACACCAGCTCGCGGACACCTCCTCCTATTGACCCCACCTCCCACCATTAAGTCATCATCTCCCAGACCATCCATAACCTCATCTCCTCAGGGGATTTCCCATCGAGCACCTCCAACCTCATAGTCCCACAACCGCGCACCGCCCATTTCTACCTCCTGCCCAAAATCCACAAACCTGACTGCCCCGGCCAACGCATTGTCTCAGCCTGCTTCTGCCCCAGCGAACTCATTTCTGCATACCTTGACAATTGTCCTGTCCCCCTTAGTCCAAGACCTCCCTACCTACGTTCGGGACACCACCCACGCCCTCCACCTTCTCCAGGATTTTCGCTTCCCCGGCACCCAACACCTTATCTTCACCATGGACATCCAGTCCCTACACACCTCCATCCCCCATCACGAAGGCCTCAAAGCCCTCTGCTTCTTCCCTTCCCGCCGAACCAACTAGTACCCTTCCACTGACACCCTCCTTCGACTGACTGAACTGGTCCTCACTCTGAACAACTTTTCTTTCCAATCCTCCCACTTCCTCCAAACCAAAGGAGTAACCACGGGCACCCGCATGGGCCCCAGCTATGCCTGCCTCTTCGTTGGATATGTCGAACAGTCCATCTTCCGCAGCTACACTGGCACCACCCCCCACCTTTTCCTCCGCTACATTGATGACTGTATCAGCGCTACCTCGTGCTCCCATGAGGAGGTTGAACAGTTCATCCACTTTACTAACACCTTCCACCCCGACCTTAAATTTATCTGGACCGTCTCAGACTCCTCCCTCCCCTTCCCAGACCTCTCCATTTCTACCTCGGGCGACCGCCTCAACAAGGACATTTACTATAAACTGACTGACTCCCACAGCTACCTAGATTACACCTCCACCCATTCTGCCCCCTGTAAAAACGCCATCCCATATTCCCAATTCCTTCACCTCAGGAGGACCAATTCCAATACTGAACAACCCAGATGCTCTCCTTCTTCAAAAAACGCAATTTACCCTCAGACGTGGTTGATGATGCTCTCCACCGCATTTCCTCCACTTACAGCTCCTCTGCCCTTGAACCCCGCCCCTCCAAACGCCACCAGGGAAGAACCCCACTGGTCCAACCCACCAACCACCAGATACATCGTACCATCTACCATCTTTCGTCAGTTCTGCCACCTCCAAACAGACCCCACCACCAAGGATATATTTCCCTCCCCACCCCTATCAGCGTTGGGGAAAGACCTGAGACTCAGCACCGCCTTCTTGAACTGCAATCTTCTTCCTGACCTCTCCGCCTCCACCCCCTCTCCGGCCTATCACCCTCACCTTAACCTCCTTCCACCTATCGCATTCCCAACGCCCCTCCCCCAAGTCCCTCCTCCCTACCTTTTATCTTAACCTGCTTGGCATACCCTCCTCATTCCTGAAGAAGGGCTTATGCCCGAAACGTCGATTCTCCTGCTCCTGACCTGCTGCGCTTTTCCAGCAACACATTTTTAAGTTCAAGCTAATCGAAGCAAACAAATGTGACCACCTCTGATGATGAATCATCTCGACTCAAAATCGTAGCTTGCTCTTTCTCATGGATGCTGTCTGACCTGCTGTGATTTCCAACTTTTGTTCTTTTCAACTAAATAAATAACTAAATGCTGTTTTCAACTAAATACAACTCCGCTTTATCACTACTGAACACTTCTGGGAAATAAACAACAATGGTTTAAAATCCAGAGGAAGTACATCTGCACACTTCAACTAAAAATAACTTGCTCCTCACACCGATCCCCATCAAGAGGTGATGACACAGCACAGTTCAACACTGGTTCAAACGGGGAATTGGTAGGTGTTGAAGCTGTTTGTCATTAAAATGACTGACGCATCATTGTGGACCAGTCAAAGGATAATAACAAACTTCATGTTGCAACTAAAGCAGAGACGATTGCTCCACAAAAGCCTCCTGATTGATGGTGTCAAAGGACTTTGTAAGGTCTAAAAAGGTCAGGTACAGCAGGAAAAATCATGCCGATTGTGCGCCTCTGCGGGGGAAAGCCACATTGGGACTCTGGGAGGAGTTCCTCAGCCACAGGGTGGAGATATTTGAAAAGGACTTCAGTGATGACTTTTCCAATGGTCAAAATAAGAGGTATTCTCCTGTAGTTGCCACAGTCTGACATATTCCCTTTATTGAAAACAGTCATGACTGTGGCATTTGGGAACTCTCCTGGGATGCTCTCCTCCTTCCGGATCAGGTAGTCAGGGGCATGCAGCAACACTGGGAGCTCAGTGCCTCGTATATCAATGCCTTGGGGGGATACCGTTGCACTTGTAGTCTTCTTTTTCACCTGGTTCACGGCCGTCTCTATTTCAACCAAGACTTGCGTATAGCTGAGCTTCTTGTGTGTAATTAGCTGTGGGATGGAATTCAACAATTTACACATGCATAGTACATGACAATTAGCCTCGCCTTTACGGAGATGGAAACTCGAGTGAGCAGAACTCCTCATACATCTGTCAGTCTGGACTCCCTGATTGGGGCTGTTAGCCTGGTCCAATCTCAGAAATCGTATAAGGTGAAGTCCAGCTGGCTGACTTCGTTCCAATCACTATCTTCTTCCCCATTGGTGTCCTGAGACAGGGGCCCCTTATGTTTACTGTAGCTTCTCCTGGGGCATAGTCGCACTAGATTTGATTTCACAGACTCTGCCTCGGATACTGCCAGCATGTATGGGACTGCGGACCAACTGTTGCCCATGGAGCGTGTCAGTAGGGATTCATCTTTGTCTGCAGGTGGTAATGACATCAAGGCTGCGACATCTGCCATGTCCATCTCACCCTCAGAGGTTTCTAGGACACTGGTTCTGACAGCCTTGCCAGATGTTCCAGGTGGCTGGGTATGTTTTGCTCCTGCCCCACTTTAGAGGTTACAGATATCAGATGATACAAATACTTATTCAGGAGCGCTTCTCTGCCTTGAGCAGTGTACGTCATGGGAGCTGTCCAAACATCCAACTTGCCTTTGACCCAAGCATGGTCACTACCATAGCTTTAACAGGAAATTTTGTCCGCTGAAGTCAACTGCGTATCTCGCATATAAATCTCTTCAGGTCAGCATTGGAGTTCGTGATGCAATTTCACCCACCCACAAGGTCCAGGAACATTAGATTTGAGCTGGTGTGGAGTCTTCTCCGCATTATCAAATATGCTGTTCATTATGCTGTATTTGCATGAGTGTTGGTTCTATAATCAAACAGAAATTTGGACAGTTGTGTACTGAGTTAAGTTGTAGGCTGTATCTTTAAATGTCCTTTCAATGCTTGTTTCCTCTTTCCACCATACTATTGGACAACAGACGCAGCTGTCCTGACATGCTGAATATCATTCCACTTCAGGAAATACACAAGACTCCCTCCTGGTCAAGGATTGCCTGTTACCCGTAACCAGCACATCCAGTTTCCGTGTCTTGCAAAAGATGCTCACAACTTTTCCATTGTCAGTCACACATTGGACAAATGAACTTAATGCACATCCAGCCACTTTGTGTGTACAAAATGATTAAAAGCATAAACACCATGAAAAGACAGCACAGTCGACATGTATCTGAGATCAGGTGTTACCTGGCTCGGCCCATGAGTGTGGTACAGATGCTGGCGGCAATATTTGCCTTTGTTAGCACTCTATATATTGCCTCACCGACAAGGCTGTATCGGCATCCAATCCCAGACACCAGACATCACTTCTCATCAACATCTTCACTTTGGAAATTGCAGGATGACCCTGGTGGAGTTGAGCCATTATCTGATAGTGACATTTGCTTTGGAAGAAATAGACCTTTGCTCCCAATTTGGTATGCTGTCCTCAATGGTCATCTGGTCTCACCAGCTCCAGAAAGAATTCAATTCTGGTTGGGATGACCTTTCGTTCCCAATACTGCTAGCTGTTTTTGATTGGCCAGGACAGCATCTTTTTGGATCCACATTCTGATATTGTCAGAGATGATTGGAAGTGTGTCCACAAAGTTAAAAACCAGAACAGACTCTTTCAGTGGTGGGACCCAGCATGGAGCATCGGCCATTGGGAGTTGGCTTCAGACATCTGCATTTACCATTTGATTGTCCAGACAGTGTTGCGAATTGGAATGCACTCAGCATTACAGCTCACTGCTGAATTTGACATGAAGCTCAAGGTGTGTTGGCCCTGTCATCTTCAGATAGCCCGAGCAGGGGTTTGTGGTGCATTTCTATTTCAAAGCAATGTCAGTAATGGTATTGGTGGAACTTTCTCACACAAAAGATTACTGCCATCTTTCGTTCTCTATCTGGACTATCTTTATTCAGCATCAGCCGAACTCTGAGAAGCATACAGTGAGCCGTCGGTGAGCCAAAAATAACCTCAAACTGTATGGGAAGGCATCGTGTGAAAGCACCACATCTCAACAACTGATTTTACACTTCCCGAAAGGCTACTTCTTGGCGAAGCGTTCATTTGCATTTCTGATCCTTCCTGACTAGCAAATCTCAGCTGTCAAGATGGAGGCCGGGTCATTACACAGATTTCCGCAATATTTCGCCAACCCAAGGGAAGACCGAAGCTCTGGAACAGATGTGGGAGAAGAGGCACACTTGATTGACCTCAATTAATTTTCAAATGTGTTTAACCCGGTCTTGTCGATGTTGCAGCAGAAGCAATCCACTTGGGTGCCTTGGAACATACATTTTTCCTTCCAATGGAGAAATATTTGATCACTATGGCCAATCTCTTGAAATGCTCTGCCCAGTTTTTAGCACATCATTCAGACAGACAGCATTCTGAGGTACGCTTTGTGAAATGATCTCCATTGTTCACTGGACAGTTTCACATGCTGATGATACCCCATCACAATAGGCAATCTAGTATATTGTTACAAACCCTGATGGGTATTAATTGTCGCAAACGTCTGGGAATCCTCACAGAATCACAATGAAAGGTTCGAATGGCTCATATCCACCTTCGTGAAGGACATATTCCCAGCAGTTTTGCGTATAAGTCCTCAATGCGATGGATTGGTTATTTATTCGCCTTCAAAACAGCTGTCACTGTTTCATCAAAATGTCTACGCAGGCAAATCAACCCATGATAGGTATGACCAGTGCTGCCCAAAGGGCAAACAATAATAATATGATGATTGCTTCACGTTCCAGTCATGACTTCTGCCTGTACTATTGCACACGCATCAGGTGGCACTGGTTGTGTGGACTCGACAGGTCACATAGCCTGCTTCTGCACTAAAGATAATCTATCAAACCCTAGTTTAGACAGCATTCCAGATGCCGTACCATTAACTGTATAAGTCTTGCCCTGTCCATCTGACCAAAATGGAACACCTTGCTTTTATCAAATCTAAAGTCCATCTGCAACTCCTCCACTCATTGATCCACTTGATCAGGATACCTTTAGAATCTTTGATCACGTACTTCACTGTCCATTATGTGACAAATTTTGATGTCATCTGCAAACTTACACAGTCATAAAGATGTACAACATAGAAGCAGACCCTTTGGTCTAACTCATCCATGACAACTAGATATCCTAATTTATTGCAATCCCATTTGCCAGCACTTGGCCCATACCTCCCTAATCCCTTTCTATTCATATACCCATCCAGATGTCTTTTAAACATTGTAATTGTACCAGCCTCCACCACATCCTCTGTTGGCTTATTTCACGCACACAACTATGTTTGCTATATTCTCATGCAATCCATTTATATAAATGACAAATAGCAATGGGCCCAACACCAATACTTGTGTTCATCACAGGCCTCCAGTTTGATCAAAAACCTCATCTCACCAAACCAAAGATGTAAATGCACAAAAACCAAGAACCTCTGACACTGCCTGCAACAGATACTCCCAGGGCAGGCACAGCACAGGGGGAAACACTCTGATCTTTCAAAATGAGGAGGGGCCAGTGTTGGACTGGGTCTACAAAGTTAAAAAATATCCAACACCAAGTGACAGTACAACAGGTTTATTTGGAAGTATGAGCAGCAGCGCTCCAAATACTGCTACTGCCAGATAAACCTGTTGGCCAATAACCTAGTGTTGTGTGATTTTTAACTCTGCTCTTCCAAAACAAGAATTAAAGCTCCCTTCAGTTTGTTAAACAAGAAATAATTCTGGGGTAAAAGCAAAAACTAATCCACACACAAAAATTGGCTCTCCCTTGACTCTATCCCCAACAACCATATTCAGGCAGCAGCCACAGTGGAGCAAAATCAAAATGCACTCAAGCAAATAAAAAAAAATCAACAATAAATGAACAGCTCAGATCAGGAGTCATGTAGACCCGAAATCTTAGCTTGCTCTCTGTCATGGATGCTGCCTGACCCTCGGTGATCTCCAGCATGTGTTTCTTTAAACTAAATAAATAAATTATATCTGCTCTGTTGACACCCTGACGTGTTCTGATTTTTGAAAATACTCATGACTGTGGCATTTGAGACCATTCCTGGGATGCTGTCCTCCTTCCAGATAAGACAAGCAAGGGCATGCAGCTGCACTGGGAGCTCAGTGCCTTCGCATGTAAATACTTCAGGCTGAATACCATTTGCACCTGCAGGCTAGTTCTTAAGCTGGAGGACAACCTTCTCTGTCTCAGCCAAGGCTTGGGTATTGCTAAGCTCCTTGCATGTAGTAATCTGTGGGATGTACTTCAAAAATTTACACATGCACAGTACATGACACTGACCTAGCCTTCATAGAGATGGCTCCTCGAGTGAGCTGAACACACCTGCTAGACAGGACTCCATGATTGGACCAGGTGAACAGCACCAACCTGTAAAGTGTATTCAATGCGGTTCATTGGCTGACCGCATTCCAATCATTACCTCCATTCCCCTATCAGCCCTGGGACATCAGCCCATTCCTTTTCCTGTAGCATCTTCTGACTAATTTTCCCATGAAGTCCACTTCATTGGACTCTGGCTTGGATAGTGCAGCGGCCAACCTACTCTTGTGGCCTACCTCTTGCACCTCAGAAAAAAAGTTTATCTTCTTCCACAGGTGATAATGGTGTCAAAGCTGCAAAATCTGCCGTGTCCAACTCACCCTCGGAGGCGTCTTCCACACTGGGGGGATGGGGACAACCCACAGGTTTGGGCAGCCTTTACGGCTGTTTTGAGGGGCTGGGTATGTTTTGAGACTGGCAACTTGCAAATACGCAGCTATGATGTGATCCTTACATTTGTTCAGGACATCGAATATAGAACATTGCAGTGCAGTCCAGGCCCTTCGGCCCTCAATATTGCGACGACCTGTGGAACCAATCTCACTGTTGTGGTTCTGTTCGCCAGGCTGGGAATTAGCGTTGCAGACGATTCGTCCCCTGTCTAGGTGACATCCTCTGTGCTTGGAAGCTTCCTGTGAAGCGCTTCTGTATTGTTTCCTCCGGCATTTATAGTGGTTTGTCTCTGCCGCTACCGGTTGTCAGTTCCAGCTGTCTGCTGCAGTGGCCGGTATATTGGGTCCATATCGATGTGTTTGTTGATAGTACTTAATGCCACCTGAACAACCCTAATGACCTGGGTAGCATGTTTCAGGGATCTATGTACATGGACAGCAAGATCTCTCTGCTCATTTCCATTCCCAAGAATTTAATAATTAGTCTCGTACTCTTTATTCCTGCTGCCCCTTCCAAAGTGAGTCACCTCAAACTTTGCCACTTGAAACTCCATTTGCCACCTCTCAGCTCAGCTCTGCGGCTTATCTGAGTGGCTCTGTAACCTGCAACACCCTTTGGCACTGCCCACAATTCCGCTGACCTTGGTGTCACCCGCAAATTTACTAACCCATCCTTCTGCACCCTCATCCAAATCATTTATAAAAGTAACAAACAGCAGTGGAACAAAAAACACATTATTGCAGTAACTGATCACCAGCATTAACATTTCAAATCAACCACCAAGCTCTGTCATCTTTCAGTTTGCCAGTTTCTGACACAAAGTGGGAAATCAATATCAATCCCAAGCCTCCGTATTTTCTACAATACCCTCCCGTGGAGAAACTTGTCAAGAGATTTATTGAAATCCATATTCGCCTCATGAACCACTTTACCCTCATCCACCTATTTGGTTACCTTCTCAACTCAATAAGATTTGTGAGGCACAAATCAATGTATTCCTTTCGAGAAAGGACTCAAACATTGCACATCATGGGACGTGTCCTCACTTCAACCATGTCTCTTACCCATGCAGGGCCATTCCCACGGCCTCCAGTCTGAAAAACAACCCTCACTACCTGCATCAGACTCACCCAGAACAGGCACGGCACTGGGACATACACTCTGCTCATTCAAAAGAGAAACTAAAGCTGCTTTCGTTTTGTAAAACACAAAAGACGCTATTCTTCTGAGGAAAGACACAAGGAAATAAACAATCAAAATTTGGCTCTTCCTGGACTCAGTCCACACCAAACATTTGTGCGCAGAGGTCGCGGGGGCCAAAATAAAAATAAACTCAAGCAAATCAAACATAACAAACAATAAATGAACAGCTCTGATGAGGAATCATCGAGACACGAAATGCTAGCTTGCTGTCTCTCCTGGACGCTGTCTGACCCACTGTAATCTCCATCATTTCTTCTTTTCAACTAACTAAATAAATCCCCTCAGTTCTGTTACTATTGAACACTACTGGGAAAGGAACAATCATTAAAAATCCAGAAGAAGTACGCTTGCTCATTTCAAAGAAAAATATTTTATCCTGGATAAAAGCAAATTACTGCGGATGCTGGAATCTGAAACCTTCGACAAAGGGTCAGTTAGACTCAAAACGTCAGGTCTTTTCTCTCCTTACAGATGCTGCCAGACCTGCAGAGATTTTCCAGCATTTTCTCTTTTGGTTTAAAATATTTTACCCCTTGCACTAAACCCCATCAAGACCTTCTGGACAGTGACAGTGCTGGACAAAAACTAAACATCCTGCTGGCTCAAAATTGGCAGATGGTCGGCAGTGAGGTCCTGCAGTGAGGTAGATTCAGGAGAGAGTTGATGTGATGACACAGCCCTGTTCTACACCCATTCAACATCCATACCAGAAGAGAGCAGACGATGAGGAAGGCAGAGAGGAGACAGGTGCAAGAGGCCCCGGGGGAAATACCTGTCAGGATCAAGTTGAATCTTTTGGAAACAGTAGAGACAGATGACAGTGCCAGTCTGCGAGGCGGCCAGGTCAGTCAATCAAAGGTTGTCGTGGAGGCAGAGCGGAAGAGTCGGACATCGCACAGAGCCGTGGTAATAGGGGACTCCATCGTGAGAGGAACTGACCGGGGCTTTTGTGGCAGCAGACGGTACTTAAGGATGGTATGTTGCCTTCCTGGTGCCAGGGTTAAAGACATCACAGACAGAGTGCAGGAAATCCTCAAGGACTAAGGTGAAGAGCCAGAGGTGGTGGTGGATGTCGGCACAAATTATGTCGGGAAGAAGATGAGGAACATACTACAGCGGGACTTCGGAGAACTAGGAAGAAGGCTGAAAAGTAGGACGTCCAGGGTGGTTATTTCCGGTTTGCTTCCTGTTCCTCGGGCTGGTGAGGCCAGGAACAGGGAGATAATGGACTTGAACGTGTGGCTGGGGAACTGGTGCAGGAAGCTAGGATTTAAATTCTTGGATCACTGGGGTACAGGAAGCTAGGATTTAAATTCTTGGATCACTGGGGTATGTTTTGTGGTAAGCATAAATTCTACAAGAGATACGGTTTGCACCTTAATAGGTTGGGGACCAGCATTCTGGCAGGCAGATTTGCTACTGCAACACAGCTGCGTTTAAACTAAGTAGCGGGGCGGGGGGGGGATGTGAGGGGACAAACTGGATGTTTATGAGGGAAATTGAAGAGAAAGTTAGAACAAGGGAAGTCAAGAAAGACAACTGTATCAATGAGGCAGAAAACTCAGAAAGGGATCATGCTGTAAGGTTGATTGAAATAGGAATTGATAGGAAGGGTGAGGGCAGTAACAAATTTAAAATACTATATATGAATGCACGAAGCATTAGAAATAAGATGGATGAGCTTGAGGCTTTTTTGGAAATTGGCAGATACGATATTGTGGGGATAACTGAGACATGGCTTCAAGTGGACAGGGCCTGGGAAATGAATATTCAAGGCTACACGTGCTATCGTAAGGACAGACAGACGGGCAGAGGGGGCGGGGTGGCCATGCTGGTAAGGGATGATATTCAGTCCTTTGCACGGAGGGATCTAGAATAAGGGGATGTAGAGTCAGTGTGGATAGAGCTGAGAAATTCTAAGGGTAAAAAGACCCTCTTGGGAGTTATCTACTGGCCCACAAACAGTAGTCTGGATGTCGGATGTAAGTTGAAGCAGGAGCAGAAATTGGCCTGTCGCAAAGATGTTACTACAGTTGTTATGGGGGATTTCAACATGCAGGTAGACTGGGAGAATCAGGATGGTATTGGACCTCAAGAAAGAGACTTTGTGGAGTGCCGCTGAGATGGATTCTTAGAACAGCTGGTGCTGGAGCCGACCAGGGAGAAGGCAATTCTGGATCTGGTATGGTGCAACGAACCACCCTCCAACAGTAGCCACCCTCCAATCTGCAGGAACTGATCCCGAATCTATCGAACTCTGGAAAATAATCACCAATGCATCCACGATTTCTCGAGCCACCTCCTTCAGTACCCTGGGATGTAGACCATCAGGCCCCGGGGACTTATAACCGAACTAGGTTTCTGTACAGGACTAGGAGCTATGTATCAACATGGTCTACATATCTGTTCAGCAGGGGAGCCGTGCAGACCACAGCAGTGCATTGATTTATAAACCTGGGTCAGATATATGTCCAGTGCGAGGAGCTGTGCAGACTACAGCATTGCATTTATTTTAAACCCGGACTAGATATCTGTCCAGACTCGGTATCTGTGCAAACCACAGCAGTGCAGTGATGTATCAAACTGGAGTAGACATCTTTCCACCACCGGGAGCAATGCAGACCACAGCAGTGCATTGATCTATAAACCTGGACTAGATATCTGTACAGCACGAGGAGCTGTGCAGACCACGGCAGTACAATGATCTGTAAACCCGGACTGGACATCTGTCTAGCACCGTGAGCTGTGCAGACACGAGCAGTGCATTGATGTATGAACCTGATCTAGATATCTGGTCAGCAGGGCAGCTGTGCAGACCACAGCAGTGCGTTGATCTATAAACCTGGACGAGATATCTGTCCAGCTCGAGGAGTTGTGCAGACCACAGCAATGCTTTGGTCTATTAACCCGGACTAGATATCTGTCCTAAACCGGAACCTGTGCAGACCACAGCAGCGCAGTGATATATGAACTTGGACGAGATATCTGTCCAGCATCGGGAGCTGTGCAGACCACAGCAGTGCTTTGATCTATAAACTCAGACTGCCTGTTCAGCAGGAAAGCTGTGCAGACACGAGCAGTGCATTGACCTGTACACCCAAATCAGATATCTGAAAATGTGTTGCTGGAAAAGCGCAGCAGGTCAGGCAGCATCCAGGAAACAGGAGAATCGACGTTTTGGGCATATGCCCTTCTTCATATGCCCGAAACATCGATTCTCCTGTTCCCTGGATGCTGCCTGACCTGCTGCGCTTTTCCAGCAACACATTTGCAGCTCTGATCTCCAGCATCTGCAGACCTCACTTTCTCCTCAAATCAGATATCTGTCCACCAGGAAAGCTCTGTAGACCACACCTGTGCAATAATCTGTAAACCTGGACTGGATACCTGTCCAGCATGAGGAGGTGTTCAGTCCACAACAGTGCATTGATTTCTAAACCCAGACTAGAAAGCTGTCCAGCATGTGAGCTGTGCACACAACAGCTGTGTATTGTTCTATAAGTCCAGACGAGATATTTGTTCAGCAGGTGAGCTGTGCAGACCACAGTAGTATATTGATCTATAAACTCGGACTAGATATCTGTCCCAAATTGGGAGATAGGCAGACCAGTCCAGAATGGCGAGAAGTGCAGATCACAGCAGTGGATTGATCTTGAATTGATCTAGATATCGGTCCAGCACAGGGAGGTAAGCTGATCACAGCAGTGCATTGACGTATAAACCTGCACTAGATAAATGTTTAGCACGGAAAGTTGTGCAGACCACAACAGTGCACTGATCTACAAACCCGGATCACATATCAGCAGAACACAGATAAGACCAGAGAACATATCAAGGGAGATGTGCAGACCACAGCAGTGCATTGATGCATAAATTCAGACAAGATATCTGACTAGCACGGGGGGCTGTACACATCACAGCTGTGCATTTATCTATAAATGCAGAAAAAAAATCTGTCTAGCATCGGTAGCTGTGCAGGCCAAGCAGTGGTCTAATAATCCGGAGTAGATATCTGCCCAGCACGGGGAGATACGCAGATCACAGCAGAGCATTGATCTCTCAACCCAGACTAGATATCGGTCCAGCACGAGGAGGTATGCAGAACACAGCAGTGCATTGATCGGTAAACCCTGACTTGACATCTGTCCAACATGGCGAGATGTGCAGACCACAGCAGTGCATTGATCTCTAAACCGGGACTAGATATCGGTCCAGCATGAGGAGCTATGCAGAACACAACAGTGTATTAACAGAGAAGACCGGAGAAGATATCTGTCCACCGGGGAGCTGTGCAGATCACAGCAGTGTAGTGATCTATCAACCCGGATGAGATTTCTGTCCAGCATCGGGAGTTGTGCAGACCACAGCAGTGCACTGATCTATAAACCATGACAAGACTTCTATCCAACATGGGGAGATGTGCAGACTGCAGCAGTGCATTAATCTATTAACCCGGACTAGATAGCTGCACAGCACGTGGAGCTATGCAGGCCACAGCAACGCATTGATAGATAAAGCCGGATTGATAGTTGTCCAGCATGGGAAGTTATGCAGACCAGAGCAGGGCATTTTCTAATAACCCGACTAGATATATCTATCCAGTAGTGGGAGCTATGCAGACCATAGCAGTGCATTGATCTATAAACCCTGACTAGACATCTGTCCAGCATGGCGAGATGTGCAGATCACAGCTGTGCATTGATGTATAAACGCGGACTAGATACCTGCCCAGCACCGGGTGCTGAGCAGAGGGCAGTAGTGCATGGATCTATTAACCCGGACTAGATACCCGCCCAGCACAGGGAGATATCTATGCCACAGCAGAGCATAGATCTAAAAAGCCAGATTGAAATCTGTCCAGCATGGGAAGTTATGCAGCCCAGAGCAATGCATTGATATATAAACCCCGACTAGATATCTGTCAAACACCAGCAGTTGGGCAGACAGCTGCAGTGTACTGATCTTCAAACCCCGACTAGATATCTGTCCAGCACTCAGAGCTATGCCGTCGACAGCAGTGCATGATCTAATAACCCGACTAGATATCTGTCCAGCACGGAGAGTTTTACAGACCACAGCAGTACATTGATGTATAAAAGCAGACTAGTTTTCTGTCCAGAACGGGGAGCTGTGCAGTGTATTGATGTACAAACCCGGACTAGATTTCGTCTAGCACCGGGAGCTGTGCAGGCCACAGCAGTGCGTTTATCCATAAATGCAGACTAGATACCTTTCCAACACGGAGGTGGGCAGGCCACAGCAGTGCATTATTTTATAACCACAGACTAGATATATGTCCAGCACGGAGAGCTGCGCAGACCACAACAATGCATTGATCTATAAAGCCAGAGCAGATATGTTTTCAGCATGGAGAGCTGTGCAGACCTCAGCAGTGCATTGATCTATAAACACGGACTAGATACCTGTCCAGCACGGGAAGCTATGCAGACCACAGCTGTCCGGTGATTTATAAACCTGGAGTAGATACCTGTCCAGCACGGGGAGGAAAGCAGACCACAGCAGTGCATTGATGTACAAATCCCGACTAGATAGCTGTCCATCATGGGGAGCTATGCAGACCACAGCAGTCCATGGATCTACAAACACGGACAAGATATCTGTCCAACACTGGGAGCTATGCAGTCCACATCAGTACTGTGATCTATATACCAGGGTTAGGTATCTATCCAGCACGCCGAGCTACATAGACCACTGCAGTGCATTGATCGATAAACACGAACGAGGCATCTGTCCTGAATGTGGAGCTCTGCAGACCACAGCAGTACATTGATCTACGAAACTGGATTAGATATCTGTCGAGCACGGGGAACTGTGCAAACCACTGTAGTGCATTGATCGATGAACCCAGCCTCGATAGCTGTCCAGCACTGGGAGCTATGCAGACCACACCAGGTCAATGATCTAATAACCCAATCTAGACATCTGTCCAGCACCGGGATCAGTGCAAACCAACGCTGCACATTGATGTATAAACCCAAATGAGGTATGTGTCGGGCACGAGGTGCTGTGCAGATCACAGCAGTGTATTGATGTATAAATGCTGACGAGATTTCTGTCCAGCACCGGATGGTATGCAGACCTGAGCAGGACATTAATCTATAAACATGGACTTGATAACTATTCAGCACGTTAGGCTGTGCAGGCCAGAGCAGAGCATTGATCTATAAACATGGACTAAGTATCTGTCTAGCAGGAGGTCTGTGTAGACCACATCATTGCACTGATCTATAAACCCGGACTAAGTATCCGTCCAGCACTGGGAGCTATGCATATCACGGCATTGCATTGATCTATAAACGTAGGCTCTAAATTAGAGTGGCGCTGGAAAATCACAGCTGATCAGGCAGCATCCGATGAGCATGAAAATCGATGTTTCGAGCAAACGTTCTTCATCAGGACAAAAGCAGACAGCCTCCAGAGTGGAGAGATAAATCGGAAGGGGTTGGTGCTGGGGAGACGGTAGCAAATAATACAATTGGTAGATGGGGATGGGGATGAAGGTGATATGTGAGAGAGGACGGTGGGGGAAGGCGGCCAACAGTACAATGGGTGAATGGGGGTGGGAATGAAGGTGATAGGTCAGAGAGGAAGGTGGAGCGGTTAGGTGGGAAGGAAGATTGGCAGTTTGGACGGGTCATGAGGATGATGCTGAGCTGGTAGGTTGGTGCTGGGGTAAGGTGTGGGGAGGGGAAATGAGGAAACTGGTGAAGTCCGCATTGGATGCCCTGCGGCTGCAGTTCTCTGATGTGGAAGATGTGGCTTTCTTCCTCCAGGCGTCGTGTGGTGAGGGAATGGCCATGGAGAATGCCCAGGACATGCATGTCCTCGGCAGAGTGGGAGGGGGAGTTCAAATGTTGGGCCACTGGGCAGTGGGGTTGATTGGTGCAGGTGTCCCGGAGATGTTCCCTAAAGCACTCTGTGAGAAGGCGTCCAGTCTCCCCAATTTAGTGCAAACCGCATTGGGAGCAACTGATACAATAAATGACAATGGTGGATGTTCAAGTGAAACATTGATGGATGTGGAAGGCTCCTTTTAGGCCTTGGATGGAGATGGAGGGGAATTGTGGGTGCAGATTTTGCAATTCCAGCGGTGGCAGGGGAGGGTGCCTGCAAGGGAGGGTGGGTTGTAGAGGGGCGTGGACCTCACCAGGTAGTCATGAAGGGAACGATTTTTGAGGAAAGCGGAAAGGGGTGGGAAGGGAAATATATCGGTGGTGGTGTGGTCCGTTTCAAGGTGGTGGAAATGTCAGTGGATGATGCGGATTATGTGAAGGTTGGTAGGGTGGAAAGTGAGGAACAGAGGGATTCTGTCTTGGTTACAGTTGGACTGGTGGGGTTTGAGAGCGGAGGTGCAGGATGTGGATGAGATGTGTTGGATGGCATCTTTAACCACATGGGAAGGGAAATTGCATTCTTTAATGAAGGAGGCCATCTGGTGTGTTCTGTGGTGGAACTGGTCCTCCTGGGAGCAGGTACAGCGGAGGCGGTGGAATTGGGAATACGGGGTGGCATTTTTGCAGGAGGTAGGGTGGGAAGAGGTGTAATCCAGGTATCTGTAGGAGTCGGTGAGTGTGTAAAAAGTGTCAGGGTCAAATCGGTTGTTATAGATGGAGATGGTGAGGTCCAGGAAGGGAGGGCGGTGTCAGAGATTGTCCAGGTGAATTCAAGGTCCTGGTGGAATGTGTTGGTGAAGTTGATGAACTGCTCAACCTCCTCGTGGGAGCACGAGGTTGCACCGCTGCAGTCATCACTGTGGTGGAGGAAGAGGTGTGGAGTGGTGCTGGTGTAACTACGGAAGATGGACTGTTCCTGAAGAAGGGCATGTGCCCGAAACGTCGAATCTTCTGTTCCCTAGATGCTGCCTGACCTGCTGTGCTGTTCCAGCAATAAAGTTTCAGCTTTGATCTCCAGCGTCTGCAGACCTCACTTTCTCCTCGTGTTCTATGTAGTAGACAAAGAGACAGGCATAGCTTGGGCCCACACGGGTGGACTCGCTCTCTATACACCTTTGGGAGCTGTGCAGACCAACGCAATGCATTGATCTATAAAGCTGGAACATGTATTTTTTCAGCACTGAAAGCTGTGCAAACCACAGCAGTGCATTGATCTATAACCACGGACTAGATATCTGTCCAGCACGAGAAGCTATGCAGACCACAGCTGTCCATTGATTTATAAACCCGGAGTAGATATCTGTCCAACACTGGGAGCTATGCAGTCCACATCAGTACTGTGATCTATATACCAGGGGTAGGTATCTATCCAGCACGCCGAGCTACATAGACCACTGCAGTGCATTGATTGATAAACACGGACTAGGCATCTGTCCTGAATGGGGATCTCTGCAGACCACAGCAGTACATTGATCTACGAAACTGGATTAGATATCTGTCGAGCACGGGGAACTGTGCAAACCACTGTAGTGCATTGATCGATGAACCCAGCCTCGATAGCTGTCCAGCACTGGGAGCTATGCAGACCACACCAGGTCAATGATCTAATAACCCAATCTAGACATCTGTCCAGCACCGGGATCAGTGCAAACCAACGCTGCACATTGATGTATAAACCCAAATGAGGTATGTGTCGGGCACGAGGTGCTGTGCAGATCACAGCAGTGTATTGATGTATAAATGCTGACGAGATTTCTGTCCAGCACCGGATGGTATGCAGACCTGAGCAGTACATTAATCTATAAACATGGACTTGATAACTATTCAGCACTTTGGGCTGTGCAGGCCAGAGCAGAGCATTGATCTATAAACACGGACTAAGAATATGTCTAGCAGGAGGTCTGTGTAGACCACATCATTGCACTGATCTATAAACCCGGACTAAGTATCCGTCCAGCACTGGGAGCTATGCATATCACAGCATTGCATTGATCTATAAACGTAGGCTCTAAATTAGAGTGGCGCTGGAAAATCACAGCTGATCAGGCAGTATCCGATGAGCATGAAAATCGATGTTTCGAGCAAAAGCCCTTCATCAGATTAGATTTGATTAGATTAGATTACTTACAGTGTGGAAACAGGCCCTTCGGCCCAACAAGTCCACACCGACCCGCCGAAGTACAACCCACCCAGACCCATTCCCCTACAGTTACCCCTGCACCTAACACTACGGGCAATTTAGCATGGCCAATTCACCTGACCTGCACATCTTTGGACTGTGGGAGGAAACCGGAGCACCCGGAGGAAACCCACACAGACACGGGGAGAATGTGCAAACTCCACACAGTCAGTCGCCTGAGGCGGGAATGAACCCGGGTCTCTGGCGCTGTGAGGCAGCCGTGCTAACCACTGTGCCACCGTGCCGCTAAAAGCAGACAGCCTCCAGAGTGAGGAGATAAATCGGAAGGGGCTGGTGTTGGGGAGAGGGTAGCAAATAATACAAAAGGTAGATGGGGATGGGGATGAAGGTGATATGTGAGAGAGGACGGTGGGGGAAGGCGGCCAACAGTACAATGGGTGAATGGGGGTGGGAATGAAGGTGATAGGTCAGAGAGGAAGGTGGAGCGGTTAGGTGGGAAGGAAGATTGGCAGTTTGGACGGGTCATGAGGATGATGCTGAGCTGGTAGGTTGGTGCTGGGGTAAGGTGTGGGGAGGGGAAATGAGGAAACTGGTGAAGTCCGCATTGGATGCCCTGCGGCTGCAGTTCTCTGATGTGGAAGATGTGGCTTTCTTCCTCCAGGCGTCGTGTGGTGAGGGAATGGCCATGGAGAATGCCCAGGACATGCATGTCCTCGGCAGAGTGGGAGGGGGAGTTCAAATGTTTTGCCACTGGGGAATGGGGTTGATTGGTGCAGGTGTCCCAGAGATGTTCCCTAAAGCACTCTGTGAGAAGTCGCCCAGTCTCCCCAATGTAGTGCAAACCGCAATGGGAGCAACTGATACAATAAATGACAATGGTGGATGTTCAGGTGAAACATTGATGGATGTGGAAGGCTCCTTTTAGGCCTTGGATGGAGATGGAGGGGAGTTGTGGGTGCAGATTTTGCAATTCCAGCGGTGGCAGGGGAGGGTGCCTGCAAGGGAGGGTGGGTTGTAGAGGGGCGTGGACCTCACCAGGTAGTCATGAAGGGAACGATTTTTGAGGAAAGCGGAAAGGGGTGGGAAGGGAAATATATCGGTGGTGGTGTGGTCCGTTTCAAGGTGGTGGAAATGTCAGTGGATGATGCGGATTATGCGAAGGTTGGTAGGGTGGAAAGTGAGGGACAGAGGGATTCTATCCTGGTTACAGTTGGACTAGTGGGGTTTGAGAGCGGAGGTGCAGGATGTGGATGAGATGTGTTGGATGGCATCTTTAACCACATGGGAAGGGAAATTGCATTCTTTAATGAAGGAGGCCATCTGGTGTGTTCTGTGGTGGAACTGGTCCTCCTGGGAGCAGGTACAGCGGAGGCGGTGGAATTGGGAATACGGGATGGCATTTTTGCAGGAGGTAGGGTGGGAAGAGGTGTAATCCAGGTATCTGTAGGAGTCGGTGAGTGTGTAAAAAGTGTCAGGGTCAAGTCGGTTGTTATTGATGGAGATGGTGAGGTCCAGGAAGGGAGGGCGGTGTCAGAGATTGTCCAGGTGAATTCAAGGTCCTGGTGGAATGTGTTGGTGAAGTTGATGAACACGAGGTGGCACCGCTGCAGTCATCACTGTAGTGGAGGAGGAGGTGTGGAGTGGTGCTGGTGTAACCACGGAAGATGGATTGTTCTATGTAGTCGACAAAGAGACAGGCATAGCTTGGGCCCACACGGGTGGACTAGCTCTCTGTACACCTTTGGGAGCTGTGCAGACCAAAGCAATGCATTGATCTATAATCCCAAACAAGGCAAATGCCGCAGCCCACAGCAGTGCATTGATCTATAAAGCCGGAGCAGGTATCTTTTCAGCACTGAAAGCTGTGCAAACCGCAGCAGTGCATTGATCTATAACCACGGACTAGATATCTGTCCAGCACGAGAAGGTATGCAGACTACAGCTGTCCATTGATTTATAAACCCGGAGTAGATATCTGTCCAGCACGGGGAGCTATATAGACCACATCAGTTCTGTAATTCTTATGCTAGGACGATGTATCTATCCAACACGGGAAGCTATGCAGACCACAGCAGTACTTTGATTTTTAAACCAGGAAAAAATATCTGTCCAGGATGGGGAGATCTGCAGACCAAAGCAGTACATTGATCAATGAACTTGGAATAGATGTCTGTCCCGAACCGGCAGATGTGCAGACCACAGCAATACATTGATTTATAAACCCTGACTAGATATCTGATCCAGCACGGGTAGCTGTGCAGAACACAGCAGTGCATTGATTTATAAACCTGGACAACATAACTGTCCAGCACCAGGTGCTGTTGAGACATTAGTGCATTGAATTATAAACCCGAGCTAGATATCTGTCCAGCTGTAAGCTCAACTACCTTATTTCAGATACTTCTGGCGTTCAAGTAATCACACTTCAAACCGGTTTGCTGTCTGCCAGCACATTCCTGTGACCCTGACATTCTGCCCCAGTCCTCCCTACTGTTATCCTCCTGTGCACTGCAACTACACCTCAGGTTCCGATTCCCCTGTTGAGCTAGTTTAAACCCACACAATTAGCAGCAGCAAATTGTTCACCCAGGATATCAGTACCCCTCTGGTTCAAGTGAAGACCGTCCTCTTTGTACAGGTGACACTTGCCCCAGAATGAGCCTCAATTATCCAAGTACCTGAAACCCTCTCTCCTGCACTATCCTTGTAGTCACGTGTTCAGCTAATATCTCACCCTATCACTTGCCTCGCTATCACGTGGCACGGGCAACAAATCAGAGATAACAACTCTGCTTTTTCTAGCTCTCAGCTTACACCCTAGTTTCCTGAAATCCTGCCTTGCATCCCTATCTCTCTTTCTACCTATGTCGTTGGTACCTATATGGACCACGACTTATGGCTGGTCACCCTGTCCCTTCAGGACCCCAAAGATACGATCCAAGACATCACAGACCCTGGCACCTGGGAGGCAATACATGCACCGTGAGTCTCGTTCTTTCCCAAAAAGACTTCTTTGTGAGCCTCTAACTATTGAGTCCCTGGGCCCCACTACATACTCCTGTTAAATTGCCCCCCCGCCCCCTCAACAGTATCCAAAAAATATACATGCTTTTCAGGGGAACGACCACAGGGAATCCCTCCAGTGACTGTTTCATCCCGATTCGAATCCCAACTTTCTTCGTGCCTAGGAGTAACTATTTCCCTGTAACTCTTGTCTATCACAGCCTGTGCCTCATGAATGATCCGAAGTTCGTCCAGCTCCCACTCCAGTTCTCTGACATGGTCTTGGAGGAGCAAGAGTTGGGTGCACTTCCTGCAGATGTCCTTGGATGGGACACTAATGGCGACCCTCACCTCAAACAACATGCAGGAGGACCATTGCTCTCCCTGCACTGCCATCCCTGCTAGTCCGCTTATCACAAAGAAAAAAAGGAAGAGATGCTTTGCTGATGTGTCCCCAGTCTTTAAGGTTGAAGCAGGTGGTTGGGTGTTCAATGGCAGATCTGGGGTTGTGAAAACACTGAAATATATAGATGGACAGAAATAAAATCAAAAAGTCCCTCCTTTCTCAGAAACCTCTGCTCTCTGACTTCAAATATAAAAGCTCAAATCAGTGACTCACCGCTCCCAGCAAGCCCCTGGTCCAAGCTCTTGCTTTTAGAGTTGCTGCTGCCGCCCAAAAGCAGAAATGGAGGACTCCCACACTCGAGGTTAGTTTTTAAAGGTTCAAATCAGTGACTCACCGCATAGGCAGGCTCGCGGTCCAAACTCCCGCCCTTCGAGTTGCTGCGGCCCCCGAAAAACAAAAAAGCTTGTTTCCTGACACAGTCTGTCGAAGGGCCAACAAAGAGGGGGGTGGGGTGGGGAAGCACACTGGATCTGGTGCTTGGTAATGCCAGGTGTTTGATTTAGTTGTGGGTGAGCACTTTGGAGACAGTGATCATAATTCAGTTACGTTTAGTTTAGCGATGGAAAGGGATAGGTACATGCCACGGGTCATGAGTTATAGATGGGGCAAGGGCATTTATAATGTGATTAGGCAAGAATTAGGATGCATAGAATGGGATACCAAATTCAGACAATAGTAAAATGGAGCTGGTTTCAGGAACAGATATTGCGTGCCCTTGATAGTATGCCCCTGTCAGGCAGGGAGGAAGTGATAAGATAAGGGAACCGTGGTTACTACAAAAATTGCACATTTTGTTAATTAGACGAAGGAGGCTTATATTTTGATGAGGCGAAGTGGCTCAGATGAGGCGATGGAGAGTTACAGATCAGCTAGGAAGGATTTAAAGAGAGAGTTAAGATGAGTAAAGAAAGGACACAAGCAGTCTTTAGCAAGTAGAGTGAAGGAGAATCTTAAAGCTTTCTATAGGTAAGTGAGGAATAAAAGGATGATTAGGATAGGGCTAAGACCAATCAAAGACAGAAGTGGGAAGTTGTTTATAATCCCAGTGGAGATCGGAAAGGTGCTAAACGAACATTTCTCATCAGTTTTCATCCAGGAAAATGAGAATATTGCAGAGGAGAAGACTGAGGTACAAGATATTAGACTAGAAAGGATCGAGGTTAGTTACGACCAGGTGTTATCAGTTCTAGAAGTAGTGAAAGTAGACAAGTCCCTTGGCCGGATGGAATTTATCCAATGATTCTCTGGGAAGCTAGGGAGGAGATACCAGAGACTTTGGCTTTGATATCTGAGTCATCATTGTCTGAGGTTTAGTCCCAGAGGCCTGGAGGATTACAAATGTTGTGCCCTTGTTTAAGAGGGACAGTCGAGGTGACCAAGGTAATTATAGATCATTGAGCCTTTTTTCTTTTGTAGGAAACGTTTTAGAAAGGATTATAAGAGATAAAATTTATAATCATCGAGCAAATAACACTTTGATTTCAGATAGTCAACATGGTTTCGTCAGGAGCAGGTCGTGTCTCACAATACTCATTGAGGGTTTTGAGAAGGTGACCAAGCATGTCAATGAAGATAGAGAAGTTGACGTGGAATACATGGACTTCAGTAAAGCCTTTGATAAGGTTCCATGTGGTAGGCTGTTGGAGACAATGCTGAAAATGTGTTGCTGGAAAAGCGCAGCAGGTCAGGCAGCATCCAAGGAACAGGCGAATCGACGTTTCGGGCATAAGCCTGAAGAAGGGATTAGGCCAGAAACGTCGATTCTCCTGTTCCTTGGATGCTGCCTGACCTGCTGCGCTTTTCCAGCAACACATTTTCAGCTCTGATCTCCAGCATCTGCAGTCCTCACTTTCTCCTGTTGGAGAAAATGAAAAGGCATGGAATTGAGGGTGATTTCACAGTTTGGATTAGCAACTGGATTTCTGAAAGAAGACAGCGAGTATTGGTTGATGGAAAATATTCAGCCTGGAGTCTGATTACTTGTGGTGTGCCACAAGGATCTGTTTTGGGACCACTGCTGTTTGTCATTTTTATAAATGACTTAGACGCAGGCATAGGTGGATGGATTAGTAAATTTGCAGATGACACTAAAGTCGGTGGAGTTGTGGACAGTTTGGAAGAACATTCCAGGTTGCAGGAGAACTTGGATAAACTGCAGAATTGGGCTAAAGAGTGGAAAAATGGAATTCAATGAAGCTAAATGTGAGGTGATGTACTTTGGGAAGAATAACAAGAAGGCAGAGTACTGGGTCAATGGAAAGATTCTTAGTCGTGTGGATGTGCAGACAATCCATGTACATAGATCCCTGAAGGTTGCCACCCAAGTTGATAGTGCTGTTCAGGAGGCATGTGGTATGTTAGGTTTCATTCAGAGAGGGATTGAGTTCCAGAGCCGCAATATCATGCTGCAACTATACAAAATGTTAGGGCGGCTATATTTGGAATATTGTGTACTGGTCGCCATATTTTGGGAAGGATGTGGGAACATTGGAAAAGGTGTAGAGGAGATTTACCAGGAGTTTGCCTGGTCTGGAGGGGAGGTCTCATGAGAAAAGGCTGAGAGACTTGGGTCTGTTCTCATCGGAAAGAAGAAGTTGAAGAGGGGATTTGATACAGACATACAAGATGATCAGAAGAGTCGATGAATGCACTGTAATCAGCTGCGATACTAAAACTAAGCTGTGATATTTATAGCTCTTCCCACTTGTCCTGACATCTTCAATAATCTGCTCATATACATCCAGGGCTCTTTGATCTTGCACACACATTATAACAATACAGCCTGTTTTCTATTGTTTTCCAAAGTCCTTCCTACCAAAGTTTATAACCCCACACTGCTCTGCATTGAGCCTCAACTCCCATACACCTGAAAATGACAACGACTTGGCACTGTCCTGTTGGAGTTCCACACTGTCCTCCACACACTTCACAATCTTCCATATTTGGTGCCATCTACAACTGGAGCTGCACCAAGACATTATTTCAACGAGCTACGTCACACTGCAACATTCAAGAGCTACAAACAGCAGAAGAAGTATATCTATGCAATGTTTTCAAGACAAACAGGTGTCCAATAAAACAAAACCAAACATGCAAACACAACGCAACCAAAAACTATTGCCACATTACATTACATCAAACACATATCAGAAATGACTTCCAGTCTACTCAGACCCCTTGACATTGTGGTAGCCAATAAACTACCACGCATTTAAACAGCGACTGATGAGCCAAAAGGATCCATTAGATACTACTAGCAAAATTAAATGAATTTACAAGATACCATGCAAGAACTGTTAAAAAAAAATTATATCCGAAAAACTAGCAAGAAACTTGCCTCCAGGACACATGAACACTAACTGGCCACCTAAAGACAATACCCACTATCCCTAATTTCCAAACATTAAGAACAATGAAATATACCACGTTGGCTGGAACAACACACACATCCTAGCAAAGGTGAAACAAACACATGCACGAGAATTCCTGGGGGCTGGCATTCTAATTGTGGGAAGCCATCATTAAGCTCATCGATTTCGATCCCATCTACTTTCCCTTATACAAAAGAACCGAAATGATATCACTCACCTTACGAAACCAAGGCCTATCAAGAGAGAGGCAGAACATAGCACCAGCGCTTCACTGGAGACTCTCACTGATGATGTTACCTCGACATGGTGACTTAACGTCTGAAAACAAACCTTCAAGCTCAGCTAGCTGAATTACAGACTCATCATCAACCTGAGCTACAAATCTGCTCAAACATTGGTAGCATTGAGAATGTCATAGGGTGAAAATTCTCATTGAGCAACTGAAATTCTGCCACAATCACGATTGTGAGCAAGTGAAATACTGATATCGTCCCACGTATGAGTCAAATAACAACATGCTGTCAATGGAGCAGCAAAAGTCCGACACACACCAGACAGAGTGAATGAAATATTGAAACAACACGGAGAAAGAGAAATCCCGATAGGCTTCACTTATCTAAATTCAACAGGATTTTATTGTTATGACGTTGAAGGCGTGTTCTGTACCTTTAAACGAGAGTGAATGGTAGTTTGAACTTAGAGTTTACAAGCACCTGCATATATGAAGAAACTGCAGTCCCACATTGAATTTTCAAAATTGAAAATTGAAAAATTCGGCTGTGAAATAATTACCTCATGTTGGTTGCAGTTTTGTCAACAACGCGAATTTAACCAATCCGTTTAAATTATGCACTGCGATACTAAAACTAAATCAAGTTTGAACCTATTGTTTTTCCAGCATCGAACTAATAAGATGATCCGATGTTGGGGTATTTAAAAATGCAGAAATGTTGCAAATTGCAGAAGAGCAAATGCCATCAACACAGAAATTAGGAAAAAACCTCTCTATCAAAGATACCTTTTCATACAAAACACATTCGCAGTAAAAAGAAGGAAATGACCGAGAGAGATCTTCAGCCAGAAGAAGACATCTAAAACAACAGTTGTTGTGTACTTTTGAAATTAAGTGGATGTGATTTTATGAAGTTTCCTGATTGGAACAGGATATTGTTGTAGACTTGGAGGTAGAGAATAAGCAATTAAGAGAAAGGGAGCTCAGTGTTGTGAATAGTTAATGTTTCATATTCACTTTCAGGGTTGAAAAGTAAATTGATCTTTTTATTTCAACAATGTAATTTGGGAGTTCTCTGGCACTCATATTGTAACAGTATACGAAGCGAATTGAACTTTTCTGGGCGTTTAGTTTCAATTACCAGAAGGGCTCAACGCCGTGTCCTAACGATTCCTGTGTGTGCATATCTATGTGTCTCTGTGTGCGGCAGGTTCAGCAGTCTCTGAGGTGTTTAAAGTAATGCAATGCCGACCTCTGCTGGCCTCCCTGCCACTGCATAGGCATTGGCAAAGCTGAAAACCAACAGGGATTCATTCAAAGAGGGAAAGGGAGAGGCCAGCTGCTCACAACATCATCCAAATTGATTTCTTATCTATGTATTGATCTAACTGTCTTTTTAACGTTACATCACTTCCTCTGGAAGTTCATTGCTAACACAAAACAGCTTCTGTCTAAAGTAACTATCTTTCATGACTTTTGATAATCTTGCTTTTGATAATCTTTTACCTCTCACCTTAAAATATCCCTCAGTCTTGAATCCTCCACTCTAGGGAAAAGACATCTGCCCTTCAACTTAACTGTACCGCTCATGATTTTATAAACCTCTGTAATGTCAGCCCTCAATTTCATACTCTCCAGTGAAAAAGGCCCCAGCCGATCCAGTCTCTCCCTATGTCTCAATCCCTCCATTCACTGAAACATCAATATTAATCTCTTCTGAGCCCTCTCCAGCTTAATAATGTGAAGGTCAGTAATATCAACATGAATAGTCAAGGTTTTTTCGAAGGGTAGGGGAATCCAAAACACGAGGGTATAGTTTTAAGGTGAGAGGGGAAAGATTTAAATATAAGTGAAGGGGCACCTCATTCACTCGGAGGATGGTGTGCGTATGTAATGAGCAGCCAGAGTGACCAGACTCGGCACAGTTTTCCAGAAGCAGCCTCACGAAAGTTCTGTACAAGCTCAACATGACATCCCAATTCTGATAATCAATGGTTCGAACAATGAAGGCAAGTGTGCTCAACACCTTCTTATCCACGCAATCTATATGTGATGCAAATTTTAAAGAGTTATACCTGACGGCCGAGGTCTCTGTTCTACAGCACTCCCAAAAGACCCTACTTTTAATCATATAGATCCTTAATTTATTTGTTTTCCCAAATCCAATACGTCACACTAATCCAAACTAAACTCCCTCAGCCACTCCTCACCCCAGTGAATGATATTACCACCTCCTTACCCTCGCTCTTCAATTTTAAAATACCCACCCCCTCTCCAGGAGGACTGCACACTCTGGCCTTGATTCTCACAAGGAACCTGAGCTTGGTTTGCCTTGTGTAGTTAGGGGGAGGAGGGACACATTGCAGACTCAGTGTGGAGGAGAGCTTGGACAGTAATTGTTGGCTTTATGTCATTTCATTGTTTTAGGAAGAGGGCAGTCACATGTATTAGTTATCAATGGTTTGGGGCCAGACATAATGCTCTATCTTCGTCTCTGGTGTTCAGTAATAAATATCTATTCAAGATCCTTCATTGTACAGAGTGTGACTGCAGGATTTCCTTCCGTCATATTGCAGACTACAGATAATAGGAATTAAAGATGTTCCTAGTTTATTTCGATGACAGAGCACATGCACTCAACATCCTGCAGTTGAGACAAATACCTTGCATTTGTTTAACAACGAAAAACATTTTATGTAGTTCAGTAGTGTTAAACAATTTTTAATACATCCACACCAAGCTGAAAGCTGGCATTGAAAATGTGACCCAACGTCAGGGCACGGTTTAGATCTAGTGTAGTGTGAAGTGTACCTGCCTCTGAAGTAGAACCCTGAATTTGATTCCAATTCCAGTACTTGTGTGGTAGTGTCCCGAGATCTGGATCAGAAGTTCTGGAATTATGTCCTACCTGTTGCAGAGCTGTGTCACAGCATCTTAGAACACACTGATGAACAAACTCATGGGAGATTAATGTTACAACTTCAGGGGTTATTGCCGAGTGGTCATAGTGTCCAGATTTAGAGTTCTGAGGGAGGTGGCTGAGGAAATAGCAGAGGCGTTGGTTGAGATCACTGGAGTCAGGGAAAGTCCCGGATGATTGGAAGATCGCTGTTGTAACCCCTTTGTTCAAGAAAGGATCAAGACAAAAGATGGAAAATTATAGGCCAATTAGCCTAACCTCGGTTGTTGGTAAAATTCTAGAATCCATTATAAGACCATAAGACCATAAGACATAGGAGTGGAAGTAAGGCCATTCGGCCCATCCAGTCCACTCCGCCATTCAATCATGGCTGATGAGCATTTCAATTCCACTTACCCGCATTCTCCCCGTAGCCCTTAATTCCTTGTGACATCAAGAATTTCTGCCTTGAAGACATTTAGCGTCCTAGCCTCCACTGCACTCTGTGGCAATGAATTCCACAGGCCCACGACTCTCTGGCTGAAGAAATGTCTCCGCATTTAGGTTCTGAATTGAACCCCTCTAATTCTAAGGCTGTATCCACGGATCCTAGTCTCCTCGCCGAACGGAAACAATTTCCTAGCGTCCACCCTCTCCAAGCCATGTATTATCTTGTAAGTTTCTATTAGATCTTCCCTTAATCTTCTAAAATCCAATGAATACAATCCCAGGATCCTCAGCCGTTCCTCATATGTTAGACTTACCATTCCAGGGATCATCCGTGTGAATCTCCGCTGGACATGCCCCAGTGCCAGTATGTCCTTCCTGAGGTTTGGGGACCAAAACTGGACGCAGTACTCCAAATAGTGCCTAACCAGAGCTTTATGAAGTCTCAGTAGCACAACGGTGCTTTTATATTCCAACCCTCTTGAGATAATTGACAACATTGCATTCGCTTTCTTAATCACGGATTCAACCTGCATGTTTACCTTTAGAGAATCCTCAACTAGCACTCCCAGATCCCTCTGTACTTTGGCTTTACGAATTTTCTCACCGTTTAGGAAGTATTCTTTTTTCCAAAGTGCAAGACGTCGCATTTGCTCGCATTGAATTCCATCAGCCATTTCCTGGACCTCTCCTCCAAACTGTCTAGATCCTTCTGCAGCCTCCCCACATCCTCAGTACTACCTGCCTGTACACATAACTTTGTATCATCAGCAAACTTCGCTAGAATGCCCCCAGTCCCTCCATCCAGATCATTAATATATAATGTGATCAGCTGCGGCCCCAACACTGAACCCTGCGGGACACCGCTTGTCACCGGCTGCCATTCTAATAAAGAACCTTTTATCCCAACTCTCTGCCTTCTTTCAGACAGCCAATCCTCAATCCATACTAGTAGCTCACCTCGAACACCATGGGCCCTTGCTCAGCAGCCTCCCGTGTGGCACCTTATCAAAGGCCTTTTAGAAGTCTAGGTAGACCACATCCACTGGGTTTCCCCGGTCTAACCTACTTGTCACCTCTTCAAAGAACTCCAACAGGTTTGTCAGGCATGACCTCCCCTTACTAAATCCATGTTGACTTGTTCTAATCCGACCCTGCTCTTCCAAGAATTTAGAAACCTCATCCTTAATGATGGATTCTAGAATTTTACCAACAACCGAGTTTAGGCTAATTGGCCTATAATTTTCCATCTTTTGTCTTGATCCTTTCTTGAACAAGGGGCTACAACAGCGATCTTCCAATCATCTGGGACTTTCCCTGACTCCAGTGATTTTTGAAAGATCTCAACCAACGCCTCTGCTATTTCCTCAGCCACCTCGCTCAGAACTCTAGTATGTACCCCCTCAGGCCAGGAGATTTATCAATTTTAAGACCTTTTAGCTTTTCTAGCACTTTCTCTTTTGTAATGGCAACCATACTCAACTTAGCCCCCTGACTCCATTTAATTGTTGGGATATTACTCATGTCTTCCACTGAGAAGACTGATGGAAAGTACTTATTAAGTTCTCCTGCAATTTCCTTATCTCCCATCATTAGGCTTCCAGCATCAGTTTGAAGTGGCCCAATGTCTACTTTTGCCTGTCGTTTGTTTATTTTGTATTGAAAGAAACTTTTACTATCATTTATAATATTACTGGCTAGCCTTCCTTCATATTTGATCCTCTCCTTCCTTATTTCTCTCTTTGTTATCCTCTGTTTGTTTTTGTAGCCTTCCCAATCTTCTGATTTCCCAGTGCTCTTGGCCACTTTATAGGCTCTCTCTTTTTTCTTTCATAGATTTCCTGACTTCCTTTGTCAGCCATGGCTGTCTAATCCCTGCCCGGATAATCTCTCTCTTCTTGGGAATGAACCTCTGTACAGTGTCCTCAATTTTACCCACAAACTCCTGCCATTTTTGCTCTACTGTCTTCCCTGCTAGGCTCTGCTTCCAGTCTATTTTCGTCAGTTCCTCTCTCATACCCTCATAATTACTTTTATTTAACTGTAACACCATTACATCCGATTTTGCCTTCTCTCTTTCAAACTGCATACTGAACTCTACCATATTATGGTCGCTGCTTCCTGAGTGTTCCCTTACTTTAAGATATTTTATAAAGTCTGGTTCATTACATAGCACTAAGTCAAGAATAGCCTGCTTCCTAGTGGGCTCCATGAAAAGCTATTCCAAAAAGCCATCCTGTAAGCATTCCATGAATTCCCTTTCTTTGGATCTACTGGCAACATTATTTTCTGGATCAGTGGTGCTGGAAGAGCACAGCAATTCAGGCAGCATCCGAGGACAGGCAAAATCGACGTTTCGGGCAAAAGCCCTTCATCAGGAATAAAGGCAGAGAGCCTGAAGCGTGGAGAGATAAGCTAGACGAGGGTGGGGGTGGGGAGAGAGTAGCATAGAGTCATTGTTTTTACCTCGTGATTTTAACCCTACTGCGAATCCTCTTGCAAGGATGCCTGCCTTGAAGAAGTTTTCCTCCTCTCTCTACAAGAATCTCAGGGAGTCTCTCTCCCACTGCAACTCCCAGGTCATTTCCTCAGCCCTGAAGCTCTTCAACCATGTCCTGACTCTATGCTACTCTCTCCCCACCCCCACCCTCCTCTAGCTTATCTCTCCACGCTTCAGGCTCTCTGCCTTTATTCCTGATGAAGGGCTTTTGCCCGAAACGTCGATTTTGCCTGTCGTCGGATGTTGCCTGAATGCTGTGCTCTTCCAGCACCACTGATCCAGAATCTGGTTTCCAGCATCTGCAGTCATTGTTTTTACCTGGCAACATTATTTACCCAGTTCACCTACATGTTGAAGTCTCTCATGATCACTGTGACCTTGCCTTTCTGACATGCCTTCTCTATTTCCCGGTACATGTTGTGCACCTGGTCCTGACCACTGTTAGGAGGTCTGTACATAACTCCCACTATGGTTTTTTTGCCTTTGTGGTTCCTCTATTCCACCCACACAGACTCCACATCATCCAACGCTATTTCATTCAGCACCATAGATTTCATTTTGTTCTTAACTAACAAGGCAACCCCGCCCCTCTGCCCTCCTCCCTGTCTTTTCGAGAAGTTGAAAACCCTTGTATGTTTAACTGCCAGTCCTGACCCCCCTGTAACCACGTCTCTGTGATGCCTACCACATCATATTCATCGTAAAGGGTGAAGTTTTAAATTCTTGGAAGAGCAGGGTCGGATTAGAACAAGTCAATATGGATTTAGTAAGGGGAGGTTGTGCCTGACAAACGTGTTAGAATCCTTTGAAGAGGTGACAAGTAGGTTAGACCAGGGAAACCCAGTGGATGTGATCTATCTAGACTACCAAAAGGCCTTTGTTAAGGTGCCACACGGGAGGTTGCGAAGTAAGGTGAGGGCCCATGGTGTTCGAGGTGAGCTCCTGGTATGGATTGAGGATTGGCTGTCTGACAGAAGGCAGAGAGTTGGGATAAAAGGTTCTTTATCGGAATGGCAGCCGGTGACAAGTGGTGTCCCGCAGGGTTCACTGTTGGGGCGGCAGCTGTTCACGTTATATATTAATGATCTGGATGAAGGGATTGGGGCATTCGAGCGAAGTTTGCTGATGATACGAAGTTGGGTGGACAGGCAGGTACTACTGAAGAAGTGGGGAGACCAAGAATCTAGACAGTTTGGGAGAGTGGTCCAGGATATGGCCAATGAAATTCAATGCGAGCAAATGCGAGGTCTTGCACTTTGGAAAAAAGAATACAAACATGCACTACTTCCTAAACGGTGAGAAAATTAATACAGCCAAAGTAGAAAGGGATCTGGGAGTGCTAGTCGAGGATTCTCTAAATGTAAACATGCAGGTTGAACCCGTAATTAAGAAAGCGAATGCAATGTTGTCAATTATCTCAAGAGGGTTGGAATATAAAAGCACCGTTGTGCTACTGAGACTTTATAAAGCTCTGGTTAGGCCCCATTTGGAGTACTGTGTCCAGTTTTGGTCCCCACACCTCAGGAAGGACATACTGGCACTGGAGCGTGTCCAGCGGAGATTCACACGGATGATCCCTGGAATGGTAAGTCTAACATACGAGGAACGGCTAAGGATCCTGGGATTGTATTCATTGGAGTTTAGAAGGTTAAGGGAAGATCTAATAGAAACGTACAAGATAATACATGGCTTGGAGAGGGTGGACGCTAGGAAATTGTTTCCGTTAGGTGAGGAGACTCGGACCCGTGGGCACAGCCTTAGAATTTCAGGGGTTCAATTCAGAACCGAAATGCGGAGACATTTCTTTAGCCAGAGAGTGGTGGGCCTGTGGAATTCATTGCCGCAGAAGTGCAGTGGAGGCCGGGACGCTAAATGTCTTCTAGGCAGAGATTGATAAATTCTTGATGTCACAAGAAATTAAGGGCTACGGGGAGAATGCGGGTAAGTGGAGTTGAAATGCCCATCAGCGATGATTAAATGGCGGGGTGGACTGGATGGGCCGAATGGCCTTACTTCCACTCCTATGTCATATGGTCGTATGGTCTAATGGTCTTATCTCCGGGCACAAATATCTTGGTAAAAATCCCACAGATGTGTTTCATAATACGACTAAATTAACTAATTTAAATGGTTTTAGAATTGTGCCTTGTTAGAGTGGAAAGCTGTGTCAGTATTGATTTTCAGAATTCAGCTGCGGGAAGACTGAAAGCAGTCATTTGTGTTGATTGAAGTCGCATTTTGCGCAGTGGTGATTTATAAAATCATAAAAATCATGGATAGGGTGAGTATTAAAGGTTTTTCCCCAGGGTGGAGGATTCCGAATCTAGAAAGCATTGGGTGAAAGTGAGAGGGGGAAGATTTTGAAGAGGCCTAAAGGGCACTTTTTCACGCAGAGAAATGACTTATCAAAAGAAGTTTTGGAGGCTTGTCCAATTGCAACATTTAAATGGCATCTGGATGCTAACAGACTTGCTGAAGATTTTCCAGCAATTTCTACATTTGTTAAAATATGAAATGCTTCTTTTTTAAGACAGATAATCTGAATACATTAATCATTGTACTTTTAAATTACGCAGGCAAATACAAACACATCTTCAAATCAACGGGGACTATTTTCTGCTCAGGATACGGCTTTGTGCATGACAGCAGTAACGATGCACCTACATGGAGCAGGGAATGTAATGGAGTCATAGTTCGGACAATGTACAATGTACAAATCTCACATGGTATAGTTTGGAGAGGATAACATTATTGTGATTCTGCTGACAATGGAAGAAAATGCAATCTGCCTGAGAAGGAACGGCCTATTGCACTCTCTCTCCTTCCTTGTTCCTCATCACAGCAATGTGTGCGAGCAAAAGAAAAATTCCTCAGCCACCTTCACAACAATTTTTTTATAGAATCCTTACAGTGTGGAAACAGGCCCTTCGGCCCAACAAGCCTTCCAAGACCCATTCACCTACCCTACATTTAACCCTGACTAATCCGAATAACTCAGGCATTCCAGAACACTTTGGGCAATTTAGCAAGGCCAATCCAACGAACTTATACATCTTTGGACTGCGGGAGGAAACCGCAGCATCCAGTGGAAACCCATACAGAAAAGGGGAGAATATGCAAGCTCCACACGGATAGTTGCTGGAGGCTGGAATCGAGCCGAAGTCCCTGGCACTGTAAGGCAGTAGCGCTAATCAGTGAGCCACTGTGCAACCCATGTGCAGGATGCCTGACCAGAATTCGTTGGATTCTCCTCACTGCCTAAAGGAAAGGGAATCCAGCCAAATCCACCTATTCCAGGATGAAATCCCATTGCTTGTGACTTGTGTAAGCAGAATATCTTCAGAAGCAGGATAATATTTTAGACAATCTCTTTTTTTCCATTTTGTCATGAGTTAGACTAATGTTTGGAAAAAAGTTCTTTCAACTTAAAATTGCAGAGATTTTGTTCATCAGTTGTTTGTGTTTTGTGTGTGTGTGTGTGTGCACGTGTGTCTGTGTGTGTGTGTCTGTGTGTCAGTGCTTTTGGAAAGAGAAATATCGATTGCATATTTGCAATATCCAATCAGTTTGCCACTCATCTTTCCATCATAGTTTGAGTGACATTGCTCTAAATCATAAAATGCAGTTTTAGCAGATTAATTAAACCAGCCTGACTTGTTCCAAAACTGACCCTGACCCAATCTGAGACGAATATATCATTGGCCTTATCACCAACCTGGTTACATTTGAGGATTCAAAATTTGTGCGAAGATTTGTAGCTCGGGTGCTCGTTGTTGTGGTTCTGTTCGCCGAGCTGGAAGTTTTTGTTGCAAACGTTTCGTCCCCTGGCTAGGCGACATCATCAGTGCTTGGGAGCCTCCTGCGAAGCCCTTCTTTGATGTTTCCTGCGGTGTTTATAGTGGTCTGTCCCTCCCGCTTCCGGTTGTCAGTTTCAGCTGTCCGCTGTAGTGGTTGGTATATTGCGTCCAGGTCGATGTGTATGTTGATGGAGTTTGTGGATGAATGCCATGCCTCTAGGAATTCCCTGGCTGTTTTCTGTCTGGCTTGCCCTATGATAGTAGTGTTGTCCCAGTCGAATTCATGTTGCTTGTTGTCTGCGTGTGTGGCTACTAAGGATAGCTGGTCGTGTCATTTCGTGGCTAGTTGATGTTCATGTATGCGGATTGTTAGCTGTCTTCCTGTTTGTCCTATATAGTGTTTAGTGCAGTCCTTGCATGGTATTTTGTACACTACATTCGTCTTGCTCATGTTGGGTATCGGGTCCTTCGTTCTGGTGAGTTGTTGTCTGAGCATGGCTGTTGGTTTGTGTGCCGTTATGTGTCCTAGGGGTCGCAGTAGTCTGGCAGTCAGATGCTCCTGATGTATGGTAAATTTGAGGATTTTAGCGAGCAGTGGAGGAGGGGGATTAGAAAAGGGAAACAGTCAGCCAAGAAGCCGGGGAGATATGGACTGGCAAGCCTGACATCAATGATGGGTAAGTTGTTGGAGAGGATTCTGAGTGATAGCATTTGCATGCTTTGGGAAAGGCAAGGGCTGATCAGGGGTAGTCAGCATAGCGTTCTGCATGGGAAATCATGTCTCATTAATCTGAATGAGTTTGTGAAGAAATAATAAAGATGATTGATAAAGGCAGTTTGGCAGGCATTGTCTATATGGACTTCAGCAAGGTACATAGAACATAGAACATTACAGCGCAGTACAGGCCCTTAGGCCCTCGATGTTGCGCCGACCTGTCATACCAATCTGAAGCCCATCTAATCTACACTATTCCATGTAGGTTCATATGCTTGTCCAATGACGACTTAAATGTACTTAATGTTGGCGAATCTATTACTGTTGCAGACAAAGCATTCCATACCCTTACTACTCTCATAATATTCCGATTGGTAGACAGATTAGTAAGGTGGGGGTCACATGGGATACAGAGGAAGCTAGTCAATTTGATTCACAATTGGCCTGAAGGAAGAGGGTTATTATCCAGACTGGAGGCTTGTGATCAGCAGTGTGCTGCAGAATCAGTCCTGAGTTCACTGCATTTCATCATTTATATCAAGGATTTGGATATGAATATCAGAGGCATTGCTAGTAAGTTCGCAGATGATGGTGGCATTGTCGATTATCTTAGAGAGCAAGAAGACCACAATTAGATGGGTTAAAGGGGCAAGGAGTGACAGATAAAGTTTAATTTAGATAAATATAAGGTTTTGACTTTGGAAAGGCAATTCAGAGCGGGAATTATACACTTAATGATAAGGTCGTAGGGAGTGTTGCGGAACAAAGGGACCTGGAGCTGCAGATGCATAGTCCCTTGAAAGTGAAGTCGCAGGTAGAGAGTGTATTGCAGAACACATTTGGCCCATTTGCATTAATCAGTCAGAGAATTCAGAAGAGGAGATAGGGTGGCATGTTGCATCTGTACAAGATGTTGTTGAGGTCACTTTAAGAATACCGCATACAACTCAGTTGTCTGCAGAACAGTTTTACAAGGATGTTCCAGGACTGGAGGGTTTGAGCTATAGGGAGAGGCTGAGTAGGTTGAGGTGTTTCCCCGGAGTGTCAGAGACTGAGGCATGAGATTATAAAGGCTTATAAAATCATCAGGGAAATGGATATTCTGAAGAGCCAGGGTCTGTTTCGCAGGATAGAGAGTTAAAAACAAAAGGTGAGTGTGGAATGATGTCTAAGGACCTTAAGGGCAAATGTTTCACACAGAGAGTGTTGTTTTCATAAAAGTGCTGTCAGAGAAAGTTGTGAAGTTGTAAACGAACATTTATAAAGTGTCTGAAAGAGGAGGGATATTGGCCAAAGGCTGGCAAATGGGACGAGTTAAGATTTGGTTATCTGGTCGGAGTGGGCAGATTGGACTAATGGATCTGTTTCTATGCTGCATGAATCTCTGATTCCATAAGAGAAATAAGGAGAAGTTCTGGAAGGACCTTTCGAGAGGAAATTCTCTTCACTGGAAATTTGTTGCCGTCTATGTTCACATTGATTCAAAGCTGAGTTAGTTAAATATTTCAAAGAGAGTCAGTCATGGATAATGGGAAACAAACAGGAAAGTGGGGCTGAGACCACAACCTGATCAGCCACAATCTTAGTGCCTGGTGGAGAAGTTCCAAAGTGTTTAATGACCCACTTCTGCCGCTCAGTCCGATGTTTCGGTGTTCCAGTCAGCCCCTCAAACCTGCTAGACACGAGAAGTTGGAGGCCACTTACTGGCATCACCTAGTACACAGAAACAGAGAAGACCATTCATCCCCTCAAGACTGTCACACATGGTTTGAGATGATTTGGAAAATGTAATTGGAAAACTCAAGCTGTCTATGAAAGAGGCCCCTTATCCCTCTTTACAGATCTTCCCCTTTCCGCATCTTGTATGCCATTTGTTGGTCGTGTTGCAGATCTAGATTCAATGCAAATACAGTCCCCATGCCTCAACCAGAGGTGGTACACAAAATCCTCTGGTCTCCCTAATTGCAACATTCAAAAACAGGCTTCCAGGAAAATAACACCCACTAACTTTCCAATAGCAGAATGTGAGAACATCAGAAACAGAATAATGGCGTTTCCCCCACCCAGCGTGCAATGCTCTTCTCTAAGATCATGCTTTAGGTTTCCAAATATCTTTTATGTCCAGTTGTTCAAAGTCAAAAACTTTCTGACAGGTCAATATCCATCTACCTCGTCTTTAAATACTTCCAGTCATCTAGCTCCCCAAACACTTTGGAGAAGAGAATTCCTGACATTTAATATCTTCTGTTTGAAGAAAACACTTCCTGCTCCTTTAACATAACCTATTGATAAGGATAAATGATGTGAACTCAAGGTTTCAGAAAATAATGACTGGCCTTGATATCAAGGCAGTGAGTAACTGAGGTTGACATCAAAGTGCTGATCAAAACTGGACTTAATGGGAATCAGAGTAAACTCTCCAGTGTTTGAGGTGAATCATAGCACAAGGAAGATGTTTGTTGTTCGTAAATGTCCATCATCTCAATCCTGGGTCATTTCTGTGGGAGATCCTCAGGGTAGCTTCCTCTTCACAAACATTTCAGCTGCTTCAGCAATGTCTCTCCGCCCCTAACCTCACCCTCCCCACTATAGGATCAGATGTGGGGATGTTCACTGAAGATTCCACAATGTTCAGAATGATTTGTTCCCCCACCCCAGCTCCTGAACCAGTCTTTGCCCATGTGCACCAAGACTCGGATACCATTCTGGCGTGTGCTGTTAACGTTTCCGTAACATTCATGTGACAGTACTGCCTGACACAGCACATTGTCACAGTAAAATGAAATGTTCATTTAGCACCTCACGCTAGTTTCGCAAGAATATGAGGAAACCATTCGACCCATTGATACTATTGGATAAGAACAGGAATCACACGTTCAGTGCCTCCAGCCTATTACATTGGAAGAGAAGGAGTCTAGTGTAATGGAGCACACCAGGACCCTCGAATATATTTGAAGACAGTAGCCTCGCCTCTATTGCTTTCTTATTTTTCAGGAAATATAAAGTGCCTATCCAGATGCAATGTGACTGATAAAATTACTCAGTGTGAAGCAAAACACGATTTATTTAAACACTATAGATAAAATAAAATTAAACAAAGATGGGTATAGAAGAACGCAACTCCATTGACCAACTTAATAGATTAATAGCTCCCATAATCACACCCCGTGGCAAAAATAAAAATTCAGACACAGATTGTCACAAACTCTTTCCCAATCCAGGAAGAAAAAACAGTGTCAAGAGAAAATTCAGAGAGAAAAGCAGCCAGGAGACATTCACTGAAGTTTCCAACTCTATTGAGACCCGAATTGTTTTGGTTTTACTGAGAAACCAAAACCCAGAGATCCTACTCTGTGAGAGCTGGCCACACTCATTCAGGATGCATTTAAATAAACCCAAGCTGTTTACTCAAGTAGTGCCAGCTATCCAGCTTGGTAAAATTTGTTCAATCTCCTCTTAAAAGAAATGAGTACAAAATAACCTCTTAAAGTTACAGCATTGCCACACTAGTCAGCAAAACGAGCTGTTAAACAGGTACCAGGGGTAACCCAGTCAGGCTCTTGGCCCTGTCCAATCGAACTAGGAAGAAGCCATTCAGTCAGTTAAATCACTTACATATGAATAGGAGGAGGCCATTCAGCCCCTTGAAACACTCAGTCACAGAGTCATAGAGATGCACAGCACGGAAACAGACCCTTCAGTCCAAATCGTCCATGTCAATAAGATATCCCAACCCAATCCAGTCCTACTCGCCAGCACACGACCCATATCCCTCCAAACCCTTCCTATTCATGAATTCATCAAGATGACTTTTAAATGCTGTCATTGCATCAACATCCACCACTTCATCTGGTAGCTTATTCCACACATGCACCACCCGCTGTTTGAAAAGGTTGCCCCTTCGATCTCTTTTATATCTTTCCCCTCTCATTCTAAACCTATGCCACCCCTCGTTCTGGGAAAATACCTTGTCTATTTACCTTATCCTTGGCCCTGATGGTTTTATAAACCTCTATATGGTCACCCCTCAGCCACCGACACTCTAGGAATAATACTCCCAGCCTATTCAAACTCTCACTATAGCTCAAATCCTGCAAAACCAGCAACATCATTGTGAATGCTTTCTGACCTTTTCAAGTCTCCTAGTATCCTTCTGATAGGAAGCACTTACACAGAAACAGGAGGAAGGCATTCGTCTCCTTGGGTCACTTACACCGGTTCAGGAGGAGGCCATTTAAACCCTCAAGCCACATACACAGGGTAAGAATGAAGTAGTTAATGCTGATTCCTCACCTCATAAAGGGCTTGTGCCCGAAATATCGATTCTCCTCCTCCTGGATGCTGACTGACCTGCTGTGCATATCCAGCACCACAATCTGGAATATGATATCCAGCATCTGCAGTCCTTACTTTCATGCTATTGGTGCTCTAAAATGACAAACAAGTGGAGCAGAGGCTGCACAGACAGACTGTTCCATGTTGTTCCTCGAAAGTCCATTCCTCATTATATACATATGGGACTTTAACGTGGTTTTCTAGGTGTGGGGAGAACGCAAAATATTTTGTATGAAGTCTCAAGAAGGCATCTTCTATCTCCGAGAAGACATACTGCTGACCTCTATGGAGGTCAGAAGCTGTTGGCGATGGCTACCTGTTTCAGAAAGAAGGTATTTGGCTGCTGACGGGGATTGTGTACAATATGACATTCAATACACGTTCACACGCCGAATGGCTGATTAATGTGGGGAAAGTTAATTTACTCATATAAACTGTTAGGAAAGCCATATTAGACTGATGAATGGACTTTCTAAGTTCAAATAATGCTGATCTTGTTCATTATGATCTTGTCTACTGCATGTCCTGCGCAGTGTAATCTGTATGCCTTACTCTGTCTAAGTCTATTTCCACCCTATGATCTGTCTGTCCATGCTTAGTATGATCTGCCTCCACTACTCACAAATAAAGTTTTTCTCTGTACTTTGATAAACATGACAATAAATCAAACTGGCTAATACTGGGTGAAGTGCAGGAGTTCTTACCCTATCAATGTCTCTTTTGGAAATAAATGATCGCTGCCAACCCTCAAATTTCAGCGTAACCATTTCTTCTTCTCTGACAACTCTACAATTAAACACTCAGTTTCATCCCTCTTATTTCATGGTACAAATATCCGTGTCTATGGTAAGGAGATCATTCCTTAGAAAGATGGCCAAATCTCTAGGGAATGCCCCAAATACTCTCTTGGCAAGGCTCTATAATTGCAGGAACATGGTTTTACTTATGTACTTAATAATCTTAATATTTACTGCCCTTATTACACATACAAGGTTTGATTAGGCGCAGTCAGCATAGCCTTGTGCATGGGAGATCATGCCTCACAAATTTGTTAGAGCTCTTTGATGAAGTGACCAGGAATATTGACGAGGGCAGAGCAGTAGCCGTAGTCTACATGGATTTCAGGAAGGCCTTTGATAATGTTCCAAATGATAGGCTGCTCTGGAAGGTTAGATAGCATGGAAGGCAGGGGGAGCTACCAATTTGATATACAAAAGGCTTGATGATAGGAAGCAGAGGGTATTTGGCGAAAGACATTTGTAGGACTGGAGGCCTGTGACTTTTTCTTATTCATTTATAGGATGAGGGCGTCACTGGATAGGCAGCATTTGTTGCCCATCCTAATTGACCAGAAGGCAGTTAATGGTCAAGCACATTGTTGTCGGTCTGGAGTCACACGTAGGCCAAACGAGTTAAAGTTGGAGTTTCCCTTCCCGAAAGGATATTTGGGAACTAGTGGAGCATATCAGGGGTCGGTGCTGGGCCAATTAATTTTTGTTATCTCTTATCAAAGATTGGAATGAGATTGTAAAAAGTATGATGATTAAATTTGCAGATGACTATAAAATAGGCGGTATCGTGGATAGTGAGGAAGGCAATCGAAATTGCAACAGGTTCTTGATCAGCTGGGAAAGTAGGCTGAGAAATGGCAAATGGATTTTAACATAGATAAGTGTGAGGTCTTGCATTTTGGAAAGTCAAATTAAGGCAATAGTTTAATTGTGAATTGTCGGGCGTTAAGGGGTGTAGTGGACAGAGCGACCACGAAGTTCAGGTTCAAGATTCTCTGAAAGTGAAGTCACAGGTGGACAAGTACACGGAAGGCTTTTGTCACACTGGCCTTCATTAGTCAGGGCAGTCAGTATGGAAGTTATGTTGCATTTGTGCAGGACATCGGCGAGGCCGCACATGGAGTTCAAAGTTTGTGAGAAGATTTGTAGCTCGGGTGCTCGTTGCTGTGGTCCTGTTCGCCGAGCTGGAAGTTTTTGTTGCAAACGTTTCGTCACCTGTCTAGGTGACATCCTCAGTGGTTGGGAGCCTCCTGTGAAGCGCTTCTGTGATGTTTCCTCCGGCATTTACAGTGGCCTGTCCCTGCCGCTTCCGGTTGTCATGGAGTATTATGTTCAGTATTGGTAACTTTGTTATTGGAAGAATGTTCTTAAACTGGAGGGAGCGCAGAAGAAATTTAGAAAGATGTTGCCACAACCCAATGGTCTGAGTTAAAGTGAGTGGTTGGACAAGCCAGGTTTTCTTCTTTAGAGCAGAGGAGACTGACAGAGGGCCTTATATAAGCGTGAAGGATCGTGAGGGGCATGAATACGGTGAATGTTCTCAGTCTTTTTCCAAGGTTTGGAGAATCAAGGACTAGTGGGGATCAGTTTAACGTTAGATGGGAAGGAATAAAAGGGAACCCGAGGGGCAAGGCTTTTTTTTACACAGAGAGTGATGCATATACAATGAGCTGCCTCCGAATGTGTTTGAAGTGGGTATATTAACAATATTTAAAAGGCATTTGAACAAATGTTTGGATAGGAAAGCACCAGAAGGGTATGGACCAACTGCAAGGACATGGGGTTAGCGTGGTTGGACATTTATGATGGGGATGTCGAACCCCTCCCCTCCCGTTAATTAAAACAAACACTCAGAAAAGCACCCCTCACCTCGCAATCTGTTCATATATGAGTGATAGAGATCCCACTATTTAAACAAAAAAAAAATTTAGTTGCTTAACTTTAATAGTGAACGCTAACCAACAACTATTTACAAATACAAAACACCCTTTCCTTAATTACTTACTATCTGACTCCAACTCTATAAAATATGCTGATCCTATAACCCACTTATGAAACATTACATTAAATTAATCTCAAGACTACACAGTCCGTGTCTTCTCCATTCTCTTCACTCTTTAGCTGCTGATCTTCCTGAGTCGTTTGTCTTTATTTTGCAAGTAGGTTTTGCATGAAAATGTATCTATGTTCGAGAGTGTTTTCGATGGCCAGTTAGCTCTCCTGCTTAACAGCAGTTGCTCTGTTGTTGGATGGCAGTTTCTCTACCTCTAATGTTCAAAATAGTGGGTTTATATACTCCTGATGACACAGCAAATTATCAAAATTTGATTGGTTTCCACGTGTCAAAATAATACAATGCAAATTCCATTGGTATCCTGGGTATTATTTAAACTAATTGTTATCAAAACAGCAACTAAAACTCAGCTTCCATTTAACAGCCAGTTGTTACATTTCAAACAGACTGACCTTTAGCTGGAAGCTGTGGCTGTACTTTAAGTTCATCAAAACACGTTGTGTCCGAACATAACCAGACATGCTTTCATCTTCATAACACCGCCTCCGTTAAGAAAAATGATTGAACCATCAGAATGAAAATATGGCTTCATTTCTTTTGCTCTAATTCTCCGTCCCATTACTATGAAATACAGAAGTCATTAATTTAAATTATACATTTCATATTAATTCTGAACTCATATAAATCACTAGAATATTTCAAAATTTATCCACACGTTTTCCTTTAAATCCGCGATAACATACATGCTATCACATGTTTTGGACCCACAACATACACATTTTGTAAGTTGAAAGTCGATAACGTAAGACTCCAATGAATTAATCTCATATTTTGTTCTTTAAATCTTTCAAAAAATGCGAGACGTTTGGTGTTGTTGTCCACAAGTGTCTCCAACAATTTGTTTGCCACGTAAACATTAAAATGTTATCAAGGCAGAACCAAGCTCAATAATACTTTTTCAATAGTGGAGTTTTATTTTCTGGTGGGTGTACAGTTTTTTTTTGACACGTAGCCAGTTGGCCATTCAATTCCAGCATCATCTTACTGCGTCAATATATCTCCAACCCCTACCTCGCTAGCATCGATCACAATTTTTAAGGGTTTTAAAATATTTGGTGTAGCTAAAACTGGTGCGGTGATTAACACTGCTTTTAAATTCTCAAATGCCTTCAGTCCACAAAACTTTTGTGTTTTTCTTTCGTAAATCCATCAGCAGTGCCACAACGTTGCCAAGGTTTGAAACAAACTTCTGATAAATCCACACAGTTCCAAAAATCAAAGCTCCTCTTTCTTGAGAATGGTCGTGGAAATTCCTCAATGGCCTTCATTTTTATGTTCCCGGTGGTCAACCTTCCATGTCCAATGCAATGCTCCAAGAACGCCCCCTCTGCCTTCGCGAATTCTGCTTTCATTACGTTTATGATCAGTTTTGCTTTTTGTAATCGGTCAACTAGCTCTGCCTACTCAACATGTAATCTTCCCATTAATTGCTAAAGATCACTACACCGTACAGACAAACTGCACAAATTGTTAATCTGGTCAGACATCTGTTCCTGAGTGTTTGGATTGTGGCTGATGCATTATTCATTTCAAAGAGCATCAATGTGAATTGATATGACCCATGTGGGGTTGCAAACGCAAAAACTTCTTTCACTTTCTCTGATAAAGATGCCTGCCAATAACCAAACAGTAAGTCCAACTTCATGATGTGTGCGGTTTGTTAAACTTTACGTATGCAGTCTTCCAAACTTGGTATTGGAGAGCAGTCCAATTTTGTTGCAGCGGAGACATTGCTATACTCCACTCAAATTTGTCGCGTCCAATCAGGTTTGGGAGCTAACAGATTCAGCGTACTCCACTCGCTCTGACTCATTTCGATGATATCTTCATTGAGTATCGCATCACCTCCCTTTTGGATCTGTGAGACTTTGAAAGGATTAAGTCTGAACGGACGTTCTTTATCAGAACAGCATTCCCTACTTCCACCCCATGCACAATAGTGTTTGTCCTTCCATTGTGCGCCTGCAAATGTCCTCATACTGCTGCAACAACCAATTTCCTTGTCCAGGAGCAGCAGGAGACAGAGAGGAGGTGACGTGGAGACCAGGAGGTTGCTGGAAAGGTAAGGACTTAGCTTAAATTTGGGCACTGGCTCATCCCGAGATACTACACGTGTAGTATTTCTTTCCCGCCCCCCCCTCTAATCAGAAGAAAAATAATTTGTAAGGTAAAGAAAGGCTCATAGGGCAATAGTCATAGGGGATGAAATTATAAGGAAAGTAGATAGGCGTTTCCGAGGCCGAAAACGTGTCTCCTGGATGGTGTGTTACCTCCCAGATGCTCGGGTCAGGAATGTTACCGACCAGCTGTACAGCATTCTAAAAGGGGAGGGAGAACAGCCAGTTAGCTTGGTGCATATAGGCACCATTGATATAAAAACAAAATGAGATGAGGTTCTGAAAACAATATTCAGGGAGCTAGGAGAGAAGTTAAAAAGGAGGACATCAAAGGTCGTCATCTCGGGATTATGACCAGTGCCATGTGTTAGCCAGCCTAGAAATGTAACAATAGGCAGGACGAACACATGACTTGAAGGATGGTGTAGGAGGAAGGGGTTTAGAGTTGTTCGACTTTGGAACCGGTTCTGAGGAAGATGGGACTATTACAAATTGGATGGTCTACACCTGAATTAAACTGGAACTGATGTCCTTGGGTGAGTTTTTGCTACGGCTATTGGGGAGGTTTTAAACTAATATTGCAAGGGACTGGGAACTAGAAGAGAAGACAAGTAGACAGCAAGGTGGAAACTTAAGACTGTAACAATCATGAAGTTAGTAGTAATTAGGAGAAGTGTAGACAGAAAGCAGATGAACATAAAAAAGACTGGCTGCCTGAAGTGCATATAATTGAATGCCAGGCGTATAGTGGTAAGGCAGATGAAGGTAGGGCTTGTATTGGTGAGTGGGAGTATGACGGTATTGCGATCACAGAGACTTGGTTAAAGGAACCGTATGATTGGCAACTAAATGTTCCAGTATATAAATGCTTCAGACAGGACAGGGAGAGAAGTAAAAGGCGGGAAGGAGCTGCATTGCTGGTCAGGAATGATATCACAGCTGTGTTAAACCAGGACACCATGGAGGGCGTGAGCAGTGAGGCATTATGGATGGATTTGAGAAATAGGAAGAGTGTAGTTACATTTTTGGGGCTGTATTACAGACCTCTCAACAGTGAGCATGAGGTAGAAGAACAAATAGATCAACAGGTTATGGAAAGATGTAGAGGCAACAGGTTTGTGGTGATGGGAGATTTAAATTTTCTGAACATTTATTGGGATACACTTAGAGTCAAAGGGATGGATGCGGGATAATTTATAGGAAAGGTTCTGGAGAGTTTTCTCGAGTAGTATGTCAATAGTTCGACGAGGGAAGGGGCCATATTGGACCTGGTGTTGGGAATGAGCCAGGGCAGGTCGTAGACGTTGCAGTGGGGGTGGCGGGGGGGAGTTCTTTGAGTACAATGACGACAATTCTGTAAGTTTTAGAATCTCGTCGACAAATATGAGCATGGTCCTAAGGGAAGAGTACTATACTGAGCCAACACCAATTATATCGAAATTAGGCAGGAGCTGGGAAATGTGTATTGGACACAGCTATTTGAAAGCAAATTCACATTTGATTTGTGGGAGGCTTTCAAAGATAGGTTGAAGATAGTGCAGGATAGACATGTCCTGTTCAAACCAAGGGGTAGGAAAGACAAGATTAGTGAACCGTGGGTGACAGGAGAAATGGTGTGACTAGCCAACTGGAAAAGGGAATCGTACATAAGGTCTAGGCGGCTAAGAACCCAACGGAACTTAGAGCAATATCAGGAGAGTAGGACCAGTCTTAAACGAGGAATCAAGCGAGCCAAAATGGGTCATAAACTAATTTTAGTAAACAGAATTAAAGAGAATCCCAAAGCCTTTTAATCTTATGATTACTTTGCATCAATGTTTACTGAGGATAGGGACACGATAAATGTTGAGATTAGAGATAGAAGTTTGTTTACTCTGGATCGCGTTCACATAAGTAGGGAAGATGTGCTGGGTAGGCTGAAGGTTATTAATGTGAACAAATCCCCAGGACCGGGTGGGATCTATTCCAAGTTGCTGAGGGAGCCGAGAGAAGAAATATCTGTGACCCTGACAGATACCGTTGTAGCATCCTTAAACACAGGTTATGTGCCGAAGGACTGGAGGGTTACTGATGTTGTCCCCCTGTACAAGAATGGTAGGAGGGGTGTTCCAGGTAACTGCAGATCAGTGAAGCTGACGTCAGTGGTGGGAAAGTTGGTGGAGAAGGTACTGATGGATAAAATCAATTATATTTGGAAAAGAATTAGCTTATCAGTGATCTGAAACATGATTTTGTGCGGGGACATTGTGCCTTATCAACTTAATAGAGTTCTTCGAGGAAGTGACCAAGTATCAGCTGAGGAAGCGGTTGTAGATGTCATATAAATGGACCTCAATAAGGCGTTTGATAACGTCCCCCATGATAAACTAATGGAGAAAGTGCAGTGAGATGTTGTGCAGGTTGTTCTAGCTAGGCGGATAAAGAACTGGTTGAGCAACAAGAGAATGAAAGTAGTAGTTGAAGGGAGTTTCTTGAAATGGAGCAAGGTGACCAGTGTTGTTCCACAGGGATCAGTGTTGGGGACACTGGAAGAGGGCAACATTGTTCTGATTAGCAAATTTGCAGATGACACGAAAATGAGTGGAGTAGCAGAAAGCATAGGAGACTGTCAAAGAATTCAGGAGAAGATAGATAGACTGCAGAATTGGGCGGAGAAGTGGCAGATGGAGTTCAATTCAGGCAAATGTGAGGTGATACCTTTTGGGAAGTCGAATTCAAGAGCGAATTATACTGTAAACAGTAGAGCCTTTGGACAGGTTGATGAGAGATCTGGGAGTTCAGGCCCATTGTACCCTGAAGGTTGCTGCACAGATGGATAGAGTGTTCAAGAAGGCATATGGTATGCTTGCCTTCATCGGACAGGGTATTGAGTCGAAGAGCCGGCAGATCATGTTAAAATTGTAACATGCATTGGTTCAGCCGCATTTAGAATACTGAGTTCAATTCTGATCGCCACATTACCAAAATCATGTGGACACTTTGGAGAGTGTGCAGAGAAGGTTTATGAGGATATTGTCTGGTATGGAAAGTGCTATGAAAAGAGGTTTAGTAGGTTAGAATTGTTTTCATTCGAGACAGGAGATTGAATTGGGATCGGATTGAGGTGCACAAAATCATGAAGGGTATCGACAGGGTCGATAGAGATAAACTTTTATCCAGGTGAGGGGTTTAATAACGAAAGGTCACGTTTTCAAGATGAGAGGGTAAAGGTTTAAGGGGGACATACGCAGCAAATACTGTGCACAGAGTGATGTAGGTGCCTGGTACGCGTTGCCAGCAGATGTAGTAGAGACAGGTATGGTAAACAATTTAAGATGGGTCTGCACAGATGCATGAGTGGGTCGGAAGCAGAGGGATACAGATGCTGAGGAATTGGGCAACAGGTTTATACAGTGGATTTGGATCGGCTCAGGCTTGCAAATCTTCTTTGTTCTAACTAGATTCTTTGCTCCTGTGACATATTGCTCACTGTCCTCTCCCACTGCTCAAGGACCGACTTGTTATTTAAAGCATTTTGAGGCATATTAAACTCCATGGCGTCTGGATTTGATTCCTCACTCTGCAGGGCTGTAACTAATACGTGTTTCTCCAGTTCCCCGTCTCTCTTCTAGTCAGATTGCAACCTATTCACATGACGTACCCGGTAACTTTTTTATTATCTCCAGCATCTTTACCAGATAGTTTGTCTGGCTCAACTCTTTCTCCATTTTCATGGGGCCACTAAACCTGGCTTTGCATGTATTTCAATCCATTCTTAATAATACCAGTACGTCATCCCCACCAGAAAACATACGAATTTTGTAATTTTTATCTGCCATTTGCTTCATTCTATGCCCTTCTCTCTTCAGGTGCTGTTCAGCTAACTCACAGACATTGTTTAATCTCTCCCTCACCTCAGATACATAATCCAAGTGTGAGATCTCCGACTTCTGTCCTGTCAATTTCTCTTTCATTCATTTGGAAGGAACTCTCACTCCATGTCCGAATATTAACTCAAAGGGAGTAAACTGAGTAGATTCCTTTGGGGCATATCTAATGGCAAACAAATTAATGGGATACATTAATCTCAATCGTTCGGGTAATCCTGACAGTAAGCTGTTTATATGGTCTTCAGGGTCTGATGCTAACTTTCCAAGGCTCCTTGGGATTCAGGATGGTTCGCACTTGATTTGAAGTGCTATATGGCTACGCTATCCATGAGTTCCTTACAAAGCCGAACAGTAAAATGAGAACCTTCGTCTGACCGAATCTGTCTGGGTAGCCCATAGCGAGTTAAGCAAGTTACCAAACTCCTCCACCATCATTTTTGCCTTAACACTCCATAATAGAATTACCTCTGGAAATCTGGTAGACATATTCATTATGTTTAGCAAATATTGGTTTATACTTTTATTTTAGAAAGGGGAACTATGCAATTAACAATAACCCATGTGAAAGGTTCGTAGAATGCAGGAATTAGTAACAACGGTTTTATTACTGCCTTTGACTTATCTACCATTTGGCATGTATGACATGCACAGCAAAAATTAACCAAGACTTGTGCATTCCAGTCCAATAAAAATGTTTTTGTACCTTAGTCTGAGGCTTTGATAACCCTAGGTGACCTCCTGCAGGTGGATCATTTGGTATCCACACCACCTGCTGTCGTTGTGCGACTGGCAACACAATCTGGTTCACTACAGCCCATTTCTCTTCTTCCCTGGTCTCCATTTTCATTAAGGATTCGATCTTTAAGTTAAAAACGTTCAACAATATATGTTGATTCCTTTTATGAGTATGCATCAATTTACATAAATATGTGCTGTAAGGACACTACCCTTTCTGGGCTAAAGACTTCACCCTGTTCAGGTTTTTCCTCCACCGTTACATCAAACACGATGTCAGCTAATTGAACATCAAAATCTTTTGACTTTTTTTTCAGTTTTTCCTTCTGTCTGTAACTTGTGATAATGGGATCTTGTTACTTCACAGTCTGGAAAAAGAATCCAGTGTATTTTTCTTTGAACTCTTCAGTTCCTTGGTCTTCCTTCGATTTCAACACCAAAAGGGGCCACCTTTTCCACTACACCTTGGATCATGCTATATAATTCCGAAGAACAAACTGTATTCCTGGAACTGATACTGTCATACACTCTCACTATTACTTTCCCAATCTTGATTTGGATTTTCAACCTAACGTTACACAAGGGAATGCTAAATTTCTTTCCCCATTCCACAAGTTATCACGTTCTTGGCCAACATGTCAGAAAGAGTACAAATAATTCCATCTCTTACTAATAGAGGCTGAGATAAAGTTAGGAAAACAGATACTGGAGATCAGAGTTGAGAAGTATGGAGCTGGCAAAAGACAGCATTCGAGGAGCAGGACAGTCGATGTTTCAGGCATAAACACTTCTTCAGGAAAGTGGGGGTTGGAGGAGGGGGAAGCGGGCTGACAGACAAATAGTGAAGTTGAACTGGGTGAAAGGTAGCTTGGAAATCGATACGTAGATGTCGGTGGGGGTGATGGTGATAAGTCAGAGGGGAGGGTGAAGCGGAAAGGTGGTAGAACATTTGGGACCGTCCAGCCACACGGTATCAACGTCGACTTCACTAGTTACCAGATCTCCCCTAACCATCCTCATCCCAGATCCAACCCTCCATCTCCACACCACCATCGTGAACACTCCTAACTGTCCATCTTCCTTCCCACCGACATACTCCACCTCCCTTCCAACCTATCACTTCCGCCTTCATTTTCCCATAGCCTTCTCTGTGAACGTCCCGCCAGGCACACCCCTGCCCGCGTATTTGTCTTTCAGCCACCTTCTCTCCCTGCCACTTTCCTGCTGAAGGGCTTATACCTGATTTGGCGGTTGTCTTGCCCTTAGGATGCTGTCTGATCTTTTGTGTTTTTTTCCAGCACCACAAGTTTTGACTATTAGAGAATTAACAGATCCTTAACCTCGCAAAATTATAACTTCATGTCCTTCTCCCTCTGTTCTTTCTGAGTAAACTTTACCCACAGACTAGAATTTTTATCGAGATCAAATTCACAGAACATAGAAAATAGAACATTACAGCGCAGTACAGGCCCTTCGACCCTCGATGTTGTGCCGCCCTGTCATCCTCATCTGAAGTCCATCCCACCTACACTATTCCATGTACGTCCATTTGCCTGTCCAATGACGACTTAAATGCAATTAAACTTGGCAAATCTACCACCGATGCATGCAAAGCATTCCATACCCTTACTACTCTCTGAGTAAAGAAACTACCTCTGACATCTGTCTTATACCTATCTCCCTTCACTTTAAAATTGTGTCCCCTCGCGTTTGCCGTCCCCATACTTGGAAAAAGGCTCTCCTTATCTAACCCTCTGATTACCTTGTATGTCTCTATTAAGTCACCTCTCAACCTCCTTTTCTCTAACGAGAACAGCCTCAAGGCCCTCAGCCTTTCCTCATAAGACATTCCTTCCATACCATGCAGCATTCTCGTAAATCTCCTCTGCACCCTTTCCAAAACATCCACATCCTCCTTATAATGCGGTGACCAGAACTGTACACAATACTCCAATGTGGCCGTACCAGAGCTTTGCTGCAGCATACCAGAGCTGTGCTGCTGCATAACCTCCTGGTTTCGGAACTCAATCCCTCTATTAATAAAGACCAAACACTGTATGCCTTCTTAACAACCCTGTCAATATGGGTGGCAACTTTCAGGGATCTGTGTACATGGACACCGAGATCTCTCTGCTCATCTGCACTCCCAAGAATGCCGAGCTCTAGCTTAGGCTGTGCCCGTTTCTCAAGTTTTCTTGAGGTTTCCTTTACTACTTCCACTAATGCCACTGGCTGAGCCTCTTTTATCACATTTTTTCCCACAGTGCCTTTCTTTAACGTCCAGCACTATGCATTTATGTGTCCCACTTTCTGGTAGTGAAAACACCATTTCCAGGTGCCCTTCTGTAACCACCGGCACTGTAATGTCATGTGTTCCACTCCATGATCCTAAACAAAAACAAATCTGAGGCTTTTCTACTCCTTTCCACCATCTTAGGCATCTTTTATAACCTATGGTGAACTATTACCAGTTGGCGCTACTCTTTGTTGTGTAGAATAAGCTCTCCCCTTCTCCCAGTTTCTGTCCTTCACTGGATGAAAATCCTGCCAGAAGCTAAATTGCAGCTCATGCACCAATATATATTTACCTGCCGTCTCCGCTACTTTTCTCAATTCTTGAACTTTCTGTTCGTTCGCATGAATTCTGATCATCTCTGGAAGAGACTCCTCCAGTAGAATAATCTCTCTTTGAGCCTTATATGTCTGTTTTAAGGCCGACGTCCATATTAAATTTCCCAACCTCCATATTACCATATTAAAATCTTTTAAACTCACGATATGTCTGACCTGGTTTCATCTTTAAGTTTTTGAACCGCTGTCTATATGCTTTTGATACCAAATCGTAAGAACTCAAAATACTCTGTTTGACATCTGCACAATCGTTTGACCCCTCATCTGTCAGCGCTACAAATATCTTACTTGCTCTACCTATCAGCTTAGTCTGAACGAGCTTTACGCCTAAGTTCTTTGAGCAGTCCATTTTCCCAGCCAATTTCTTCAAATGAAAGAAAGAAAGAAAGAAATTTGTCGCGTCCAATCAGGTTTGGGAGCTAACAGATTCAGCGTACTCCACTCGCTCTGACTCATTTCGATGATATCTTCATTGAGTATCGCATCACCTCCCTTTTGGATCTGTGAGACTTTGAAAGGATTAAGTCTGAACGGACGTTCTTTATCAGAACAGCATTCCCTACTTCCACCCCATGCACAATAGTGTTTGTCCTTCCATTGTGCGCCTGCAAATGTCCTCATACTGCTGCAACAACCAATTTCCTTGTCCAGGAGCAGCAGGAGACAGAGAGGAGGTGACGTGGAGACCAGGAGGTTGCTGGAAAGGTAAGGACTTAGCTTAAATTTGGGCACTGGCTCATCCCGAGATACTACACGTGTAGTATTTCTTTCCCGCCCCCCCCCTCTAATCAGAAGAAAAATAATTTGTAAGGTAAAGAAAGGCTCATAGGGCAATAGTCATAGGGGATGAAATTATAAGGAAAGTAGATAGGCGTTTCCGAGGCCGAAAACGTGTCTCCTGGATGGTGTGTTACCTCCCAGATGCTCGGGTCAGGAATGTTACCGACCAGCTGTACAGCATTCTAAAAGGGGAGGGAGAACAGCCAGTTAGCTTGGTGCATATAGGCACCATTGATATAAAAACAAAATGAGATGAGGTTCTGAAAACAATATTCAGGGAGCTAGGAGAGAAGTTAAAAAGGAGGACATCAAAGGTCGTCATCTCGGGATTATGACCAGTGCCATGTGTTAGCCAGCCTAGAAATGTAACAATAGGCAGGACGAACACATGACTTGAAGGATGGTGTAGGAGGAAGGGGTTTAGAGTTGTTCGACTTTGGAACCGGTTCTGAGGAAGATGGGACTATTACAAATTGGATGGTCTACACCTGAATTAAACTGGAACTGATGTCCTTGGGTGAGTTTTTGCTACGGCTATTGGGGAGGTTTTAAACTAATATTGCAAGGGACTGGGAACTAGAAGAGAAGACAAGTAGACAGCAAGGTGGAAACTTAAGACTGTAACAATCATGAAGTTAGTAGTAATTAGGAGAAGTGTAGACAGAAAGCAGATGAACATAAAAAAGACTGGCTGCCTGAAGTGCATATAATTGAATGCCAGGCGTATAGTGGTAAGGCAGATGAAGGTAGGGCTTGTATTGGTGAGTGGGAGTATGACGGTATTGCGATCACAGAGACTTGGTTAAAGGAACCGTATGATTGGCAACTAAATGTTCCAGTATATAGATGCTTCAGACAGGACAGGGAGAGAAGTAAAAGGCGGGAAGGAGCTGCATTGCTGGTCAGGAATGATATCACAGCTGTGTTAAACCAGGACACCATGGAGGGCGTGAGCAGTGAGGCATTATGGATGGATTTGAGAAATAGGAAGAGTGTAGTTACATTTTTGGGGCTGTATTACAGACCTCTCAACAGTGAGCATGAGGTAGAAGAACAAATAGATCAACAGGTTATGGAAAGATGTAGAGGCAACAGGTTTGTGGTGATGGGAGATTTAAATTTTCTGAACATTTATTGGGATACACTTAGAGTCAAAGGGATGGATGCGGGATAATTTATAGGAAAGGTTCTGGAGAGTTTTCTCGAGTAGTATGTCAATAGTTCGACGAGGGAAGGGGCCATATTGGACCTGGTGTTGGGAATGAGCCAGGGCAGGTCGTAGACGTTGCAGTGGGGGTGGCGGGGGGGGAGTTCTTTGAGTACAATGACGACAATTCTGTAAGTTTTAGAATCTCGTCGACAAATATGAGCATGGTCCTAAGGGAAGAGTACTATACTGAGCCAACACCAATTATATCGAAATTAGGCAGGAGCTGGGAAATGTGTATTGGACACAGCTATTTGAAAGCAAATTCACATTTGATTTGTGGGAGGCTTTCAAAGATAGGTTGAAGATAGTGCAGGATAGACATGTCCTGTTCAAACCAAGGGGTAGGAAAGACAAGATTAGTGAACCGTGGGTGACAGGAGAAATGGTGTGACTAGCCAACTGGAAAAGGGAATCGTACATAAGGTCTAGGCGGCTAAGAACCCAACGGAACTTAGAGCAATATCAGGAGAGTAGGACCAGTCTTAAACGAGGAATCAAGCGAGCCAAAATGGGTCATAAACTAATTTTAGTAAACAGAATTAAAGAGAATCCCAAAGCCTTTTAATCTTATGATTACTTTGCATCAATGTTTACTGAGGATAGGGACACGATAAATGTTGAGATTAGAGATAGAAGTTTGTTTACTCTGGATCGCGTTCACATAAGTAGGGAAGATGTGCTGGGTAGGCTGAAGGTTATTAATGTGAACAAATCCCCAGGACCGGGTGGGATCTATTCCAAGTTGCTGAGGGAGCCGAGAGAAGAAATATCTGTGACCCTGACAGATACCGTTGTAGCATCCTTAAACACAGGTTATGTGCCGAAGGACTGGAGGGTTACTGATGTTGTCCCCCTGTACAAGAATGGTAGGAGGGGTGTTCCAGGTAACTGCAGATCAGTGAAGCTGACGTCAGTGGTGGGAAAGTTGGTGGAGAAGGTACTGATGGATAAAATCAATTATATTTGGAAAAGAATTAGCTTATCAGTGATCTGAAACATGATTTTGTGCGGGGACATTGTGCCTTATCAACTTAATAGAGTTCTTCGAGGAAGTGACCAAGTATCAGCTGAGGAAGCGGTTGTAGATGTCATATAAATGGACCTCAATAAGGCGTTTGATAACGTCCCCCATGATAAACTAATGGAGAAAGTGCAGTGAGATGTTGTGCAGGTTGTTCTAGCTAGGCGGATAAAGAACTGGTTGAGCAACAAGAGAATGAAAGTAGTAGTTGAAGGGAGTTTCTTGAAATGGAGCAAGGTGACCAGTGTTGTTCCACAGGGATCAGTGTTGGGGACACTGGAAGAGGGCAACATTGTTCTGATTAGCAAATTTGCAGATGACACGAAAATGAGTGGAGTAGCAGAAAGCATAGGAGACTGTCAAAGAATTCAGGAGAAGATAGATAGACTGCAGAATTGGGCGGAGAAGTGGCAGATGGAGTTCAATTCAGGCAAATGTGAGGTGATACCTTTTGGGAAGTCGAATTCAAGAGCGAATTATACTGTAAACAGTAGAGCCTTTGGACAGGTTGATGAGAGATCTGGGAGTTCAGGCCCATTGTACCCTGAAGGTTGCTGCACAGATGGATAGAGTGTTCAAGAAGGCATATGGTATGCTTGCCTTCATCGGACAGGGTATTGAGTCGAAGAGCCGGCAGATCATGTTAAAATTGTAACATGCATTGGTTCAGCCGCATTTAGAATACTGAGTTCAATTCTGATCGCCACATTACCAAAATCATGTGGACACTTTGGAGAGTGTGCAGAGAAGGTTTATGAGGATATTGTCTGGTATGGAAAGTGCTATGAAAAGAGGTTTAGTAGGTTAGAATTGTTTTCATTCGAGACAGGAGATTGAATTGGGATCGGATTGAGGTGCACAAAATCATGAAGGGTATCGACAGGGTCGATAGAGATAAACTTTTATCCAGGTGAGGGGTTTAATAACGAAAGGTCACGTTTTCAAGATGAGAGGGTAAAGGTTTAAGGGGGACATACGCAGCAAATACTGTGCACAGAGTGATGTAGGTGCCTGGTACGCGTTGCCAGCAGATGTAGTAGAGACAGGTATGGTAAACAATTTAAGATGGGTCTGCACAGATGCATGAGTGGGTCGGAAGCAGAGGGATACAGATGCTGAGGAATTGGGCAACAGGTTTATACAGTGGATTTGGATCGGCTCAGGCTTGCAAATCTTCTTTGTTCTAACTAGATTCTTTGCTCCTGTGACATATTGCTCACTGTCCTCTCCCACTGCTCAAGGACCGACTTGTTATTTAAAGCATTTTGAGGCATATTAAACTCCATGGCGTCTGGATTTGATTCCTCACTCTGCAGGGCTGTAACTAATACGTGTTTCTCCAGTTCCCCGTCTCTCTTCTAGTCAGATTGCAACCTATTCACATGACGTACCCGGTAACTTTTTTATTATCTCCAGCATCTTTACCAGATAGTTTGTCTGGCTCAACTCTTTCTCCATTTTCATGGGGCCACTAAACCTGGCTTTGCATGTATTTCAATCCATTCTTAATAATACCAGTACGTCATCCCCACCAGAAAACATACGAATTTTGTAATTTTTATCTGCCATTTGCTTCATTCTATGCCCTTCTCTCTTCAGGTGCTGTTCAGCTAACTCACAGACATTGTTTAATCTCTCCCTCACCTCAGATACATAATCCAAGTGTGAGATCTCCGACTTCTGTCCTGTCAATTTCTCTTTCATTCATTTGGAAGGAACTCTCACTCCATGTCCGAATATTAACTCAAAGGGAGTAAACTGAGTAGATTCCTTTGGGGCATATCTAATGGCAAACAAATTAATGGGATACATTAATCTCAATCGTTCGGGTAATCCTGACAGTAAGCTGTTTATATGGTCTTCAGGGTCTGATGCTAACTTTCCAAGGCTCCTTGGGATTCAGGATGGTTCGCACTTGATTTGAAGTGCTATATGGCTACGCTATCCATGAGTTCCTTACAAAGCCGAACAGTAAAATGAGAACCTTCGTCTGACCGAATCTGTCTGGGTAGCCCATAGCGAGTTAAGCAAGTTACCAAACTCCTCCACCATCATTTTTGCCTTAACACTCCATAATAGAATTACCTCTGGAAATCTGGTAGACATATTCATTATGTTTAGCAAATATTGGTTTATACTTTTATTTTAGAAAGGGGAACTATGCAATTAACAATAACCCATGTGAAAGGTTCGTAGAATGCAGGAATTAGTAACAACGGTTTTATTACTGCCTTTGACTTATCTACCATTTGGCATGTATGACATGCACAGCAAAAATTAACCAAGACTTGTGCATTCCAGTCCAATAAAAATGTTTTTGTACCTTAGTCTGAGGCTTTGATAACCCTAGGTGACCTCCTGCAGGTGGATCATTTGGTATCCACACCACCTGCTGTCGTTGTGCGACTGGCAACACAATCTGGTTCACTACAGCCCATTTCTCTTCTTCCCTGGTCTCCATTTTCATTAAGGATTCGATCTTTAAGTTAAAAACGTTCAACAATATATGTTGATTCCTTTTATGAGTATGCATCAATTTACATAAATATGTGCTGTAAGGACACTACCCTTTCTGGGCTAAAGACTTCACCCTGTTCAGGTTTTTCCTCCACCGTTACATCAAACACGATGTCAGCTAATTGAACATCAAAATCTTTTGACTTTTTTTTCAGTTTTTCCTTCTGTCTGTAACTTGTGATAATGGGATCTTGTTACTTCACAGTCTGGAAAAAGAATCCAGTGTATTTTTCTTTGAACTCTTCAGTTCCTTGGTCTTCCTTCGATTTCAACACCAAAAGGGGCCACCTTTTCCACTACACCTTGGATCATGCTATATAATTCCGAAGAACAAACTGTATTCCTGGAACTGATACTGTCATACACTCTCACTATTACTTTCCCAATCTTGATTTGGATTTTCAACCTAACGTTACACAAGGGAATGCTAAATTTCTTTCCCCATTCCACAAGTTATCACGTTCTTGGCCAACATGTCAGAAAGAGTACAAATAATTCCATCTCTTACTAATAGAGGCTGAGATAAAGTTAGGAAAACAGATACTGGAGATCAGAGTTGAGAAGTATGGAGCTGGCAAAAGACAGCATTCGAGGAGCAGGACAGTCGATGTTTCAGGCATAAACACTTCTTCAGGAAAGTGGGGGTTGGAGGAGGGGGAAGCGGGCTGACAGACAAATAGTGAAGTTGAACTGGGTGAAAGGTAGCTTGGAAATCGATACGTAGATGTCGGTGGGGGTGATGGTGATAAGTCAGAGGGGAGGGTGAAGCGGAAAGGTGGTAGAACATTTGGGACCGTCCAGCCACACGGTATCAACGTCGACTTCACTAGTTACCAGATCTCCCCTAACCATCCTCATCCCAGATCCAACCCTCCATCTCCACACCACCATCGTGAACACTCCTAACTGTCCATCTTCCTTCCCACCGACATACTCCACCTCCCTTCCAACCTATCACTTCCGCCTTCATTTTCCCATAGCCTTCTCTGTGAACGTCCCACCAGGCACACCCCTGCCCGCGTATTTGTCTTTCAGCCACCTTCTCTCCCTGCCACTTTCCTGCTGAAGGGCTTATACCTGATTTGGCGGTTGTCTTGCCCTTAGGATGCTGTCTGATCTTTTGTGTTTTTTTCCAGCACCACAAGTTTTGACTATTAGAGAATTAACAGATCCTTAACCTCGCAAAATTATAACTTCATGTCCTTCTCCCTCTGTTCTTTCTGAGTAAACTTTACCCACAGACTAGAATTTTTATCGAGATCAAATTCACAGAACATAGAAAATAGAACATTACAGCGCAGTACAGGCCCTTCGACCCTCGATGTTGTGCCGCCCTGTCATCCTCATCTGAAGTCCATCCCACCTACACTATTCCATGTACGTCCATTTGCCTGTCCAATGACGACTTAAATGCAATTAAACTTGGCAAATCTACCACCGATGCATGCAAAGCATTCCATACCCTTACTACTCTCTGAGTAAAGAAACTACCTCTGACATCTGTCTTATACCTATCTCCCTTCACTTTAAAATTGTGTCCCCTCGCGTTTGCCGTCCCCATACTTGGAAAAAGGCTCTCCTTATCTAACCCTCTGATTACCTTGTATGTCTCTATTAAGTCACCTCTCAACCTCCTTTTCTCTAACGAGAACAGCCTCAAGGCCCTCAGCCTTTCCTCATAAGACATTCCTTCCATACCATGCAGCATTCTCGTAAATCTCCTCTGCACCCTTTCCAAAACATCCACATCCTCCTTATAATGCGGTGACCAGAACTGTACACAATACTCCAATGTGGCCGTACCAGAGCTTTGCTGCAGCATACCAGAGCTGTGCTGCTGCATAACCTCCTGGTTTCGGAACTCAATCCCTCTATTAATAAAGACCAAACACTGTATGCCTTCTTAACAACCCTGTCAATATGGGTGGCAACTTTCAGGGATCTGTGTACATGGACACCGAGATCTCTCTGCTCATCTGCACTCCCAAGAATGCCGAGCTCTAGCTTAGGCTGTGCCCGTTTCTCAAGTTTTCTTGAGGTTTCCTTTACTACTTCCACTAATGCCACTGGCTGAGCCTCTTTTATCACATTTTTTCCCACAGTGCCTTTCTTTAACGTCCAGCACTATGCATTTATGTGTCCCACTTTCTGGTAGTGAAAACACCATTTCCAGGTGCCCTTCTGTAACCACCGGCACTGTAATGTCATGTGTTCCACTCCATGATCCTAAACAAAAACAAATCTGAGGCTTTTCTACTCCTTTCCACCATCTTAGGCATCTTTTATAACCTATGGTGAACTATTACCAGTTGGCGCTACTCTTTGTTGTGTAGAATAAGCTCTCCCCTTCTCCCAGTTTCTGTCCTTCACTGGATGAAAATCCTGCCAGAAGCTAAATTGCAGCTCATGCACCAATATATATTTACCTGCCGTCTCCGCTACTTTTCTCAATTCTTGAACTTTCTGTTCATTCGCATGAATTCTGATCATCTCTGGAAGAGACTCCTCCAGTAGAATAATCTCTCTTTGAGCCTTATATGTCTGTTTTAAGGCCGACGTCCATATTAAATTTCCCAACCTCCATATTACCATATTAAAATCTTTTAAACTCACGATATGTCTGACCTGGTTTCATCTTTAAGTTTTTGAACCGCTGTCTATATGCTTTTGATACCAAATCGTAAGAACTCAAAATACTCTGTTTGACATCTGCACAATCGTTTGACCCCTCATCTGTCAGCGCTACAAATATCTTACTTGCTCTACCTATCAGCTTAGTCTGAACGAGCTTTACGCCTAAGTTCTTTGAGCAGTCCATTTTCCCAGCCAATTTCTTCAAATGAAAGAAAGAAGGCTTTGGCAACTTTTTCATCAAAGTGCTTCAATATTTTAACATATTTGTGGACATCACTATCTCTGTTCACTTAACTTTCCTGACTAATTTGCAACTTCTGAAGTTCGAATTCACTCTCTTTTTTTCTTTCTACTCACTCTTCATCTCTCTTTCCTCTCTCTCTCTTTGCTCAGCTGAGAACCTTCTCTCTTTCCCCCCCTTTTCTTTACTATCTAAAATCTTTTACTTCAGTTGCAATTACTTTTTTTCTAACTCTGCTGCACTTCTATATTTCTCTGATACAACTAAGTGCTTGACCAACTCTATTACAATTTCAGCTTCACTTTTGTCCCTGGCTAAACCCAATTCTAAGCAAAAGTGAGTACTGCAATGCTGAAACCTAGAGTCTATATTACAGTGGTGCTGGAAACGAACAGCAGGTCAGGCAGCATCCGAGGAGCAGGAAAATCAATGTTTCGGGCAGAAGCCATTCATCATGAATGGAGGCAGGGTGCCTCCAAGTTGGAAATATAAATGGGAAGGTGGCCGGGGAGAAGGTAGCAAAAAGTAAAATATGTGGATGGGGGTGGGGATGAAGGTTGGGAAAGGTAGCAAAGAGTACAATGGGCGGATGGGCTTGGGGATGAAGGTGATACGTTAGAGAGGAGGGTGGAGCGGAAAGGTGGGAAGGAAGATTGGCAGGTAGGACAGGTCATGAGGTGGGGCTGAGCTGGAGGTTTGGAACTGTGGTAAGGTGGGGTGAGGGGAAATGGGGAAACTGGTGAAGTCCACATTGATGTCCTGGGGTTGAAGTGTTCTGAGGCGGAAGGTGAGGTGTTCTCCATTAAGGCGTCTGGTGGTGAGGGAGTGGCCGTGGAGTAGGCCCAGGACCTGCATGTCCTTAGCAGAGTGGGAGAGGGAGGTGAAATGTTGGCCCCTAGGCAGTGGGGTTGATTGGTTGTCCTGGAGACGTTCCATAAAGTGCTCTGTGAGAGGGCGTCCAGTCTACCCAATGTAGAGGAGACCGCATCGGGAGCAACAGATACAATAAATGAAATTGGTGGATGTGCAGGTGAAACAGGATGTCGACGGCTCCTTTGGGGTCTTGGATGGAGGTGAGGGAAGAGGTGTGGACGGAGGTTTTGCAATTCCTGTGGCGGCAGGGGAAGGTTCCAGGAGTGGAGGGTGGGTTGTTGGGAATCGTGGACCTGACTAGGTAGTCATGGAGGGATCGATCTTTGTGGAAAATGTAAAGGGTTGTGGAGGGAAATATACTTCAGGTAGTGGGGTCCGTTTGGAGGTGGCAGAAATGTCGATGGATGATTTGCTTTATGTGAGGGTTGATAGGGTGTAAGGTGAGGAAAAGAAGGGTTCTGTCCTTGTTACGGTTGTAGGGGTGGGGTTTGAGGGTGGAGGTGCGGGATGTGTATGAGATGCGTTGGAGAGCATCTTTAACCACATGGGAAGGGAAATTGCCGTCTTTAAAGAAGGAGGCTATCTGGTGTGCTCTATGGTGGAACTAGTCCTCCTGGGAGCAGATACGGTAGAGGCAGAGGAATTGCGAATACAGGGTGGCATTTTTGCAGTAGGTAGGGTGGGAAGAGTTGTAATCCAGGTAGCTGTGGGAGTCGGTGGTTTTGTGAAAAATGTCAGTGTCAAGTCAGTCGTCCTTCGTGGAGATGGAGAGGTCCAGGAAGGGGAAGATATGTCAGAGATGGTCCAGGTGAATTTAAGGTTGGGGTGGAACGTGTTGGTGAAGTTGATGAACTGCTCAAATTCCTCGCAGGAGCACGAGGTGGCGCCAATGCAGTCATTAATGTAATGGAGGAAGAGGTGGGGAGTGGTGCCGGTGTAACTACGGAAGATGGAATGTTCTACGTAGCCGACAAAGAGACAGGCATAGCTAGGGCTCACACGCGTGCCCATGGCTACCCCTTGGGTCTGGAGGAAGTGGAAGCCTTCGAAGGAGAAATTGTTAAGGGTGAGGACCAGTTCAGACAAACGAATGAGAGTGTCTGTGGAAAGATACTGTTGGGTACATTGGGAGAGGAAGAAACAGAGGGCTTGGAGGCCCTGGTCATGGTGGATGGAGGTGTAGAGGAATTGGATATCCATGGTGGAGATGAGGCGTTGGCGGCTGGAGAAATGGAAGTCTTGGAGGTGGTAGAGGGTGTGGGTGGTGTCTCGAACATATGTGGGAAGTTCCTCGTCAAGGGGGGATTAAAAAAAGTATCGAGGTGGGTGGAGATGAGTTCGGTGTGGCAGGAGAATGCTGAGACAATGAGTCAGCTGGGATTGTCAGGGTTGTGTATCTTGGGAATGAGGTAGAATCGCGTGGTGCAAAGTTCCTGGAAGCTGTGTGTGGGAGATCTCCTGAGGTGATGAGGTTGTGCATGGTCTGGGAGATGATGGTTTGGTGAGGATATGTGGAGTCATGGTCGAGGGGGCGGTAGGAGGAAGTTTCTTCAAGTTGGTGTCTGGCTTCAATGGTGTAGAGGTCAGTGCGCCAAACTACCACTGCACGCCCTTTTCCAGCACCACTCTAATCTAAACATAATTCTAACCTATTTGCTAATTCTAAATGTATGCCCTTCCTCTGTCTTTCTAACGTTCTTGGCAAATTTGGGAATCATCTTTAAACCCCAAAATCTCTTTAGCAATGTTACGATCCATTTCTCTTACTTTTCATTTAGTCACCCACAAGTAACCAAAATTAAACAAATTTTCTGACCTAAGTTTTATTTAAAGATCTAGGACTATAATTGCTGAGTGTTGCAATCTGCTGAGACCTTTTGTACTGCAAATCTGTTCATGTATGCACAAATCCCAAACAACAAACCCCATTCTGTTATGACGTCGATGTTGAAATTTAAATTAAATGCCAAAAAATGCTCACCTCGCCTCGTATTCTGTTAACACATAAATGAGAGAGAACCTCAAATTCTACCATCAAAGAAAAATAACAATTTATTTTCTGAACTCGAATGGTAAACTCTAAAAAATACTATTCACAAGCACAACACCCCCTTTTCTAAACTGCTTAGTATTTGATTCCAAAACTACAAAATATGCTGTTCCAGTAATCCACTTATTAAGCATTACATTAACTTAATCTCAACATCACACAATCTCTGTCTTTCCCGCTGTCTTTAACCTCCCTGATGCTGATTTCCCTGGGTAATCGTATTGCCTTTCTATTAACAGCATGTAGGTTTTGCATGAAGAAGTATCTTTGATAGAGAATATCTTTCTAATTTATTTGAGACCTAGATGTTAGATGGCTATTTAGCTCTCTGGCTCGACAGCAGTTGCTCTCCCTTTAATTTTCAAAACATAATATTTATATACTCCCATGACACATGAAATTCTGATAATTTGATTAGTTTCCAGGTGTTAAAACAATAAAGTGTATTCTCCAATTGTTTCTAGTATCCTTGACATGATTAAAACTAATTGGTTAAATTTGAATTGTCGTCAAAACAGCAACCAAAACTCAGGTAACCATTTACCAGCCATTTATTACATTTGGAACAACCTGACAACCATCAGTTGTGGCTATACATAAATTCAGCAAAGCACGTTCTGTCTTAACGTGACCAGACATGCTTTCGGCTTCGTAACAAGTCAGCATGGACCAGTTTGCGGACTATAAAGTTCTATGCTTCTCAGACTCCTGGATGTTCTCTGTTTGGTGACTCATAATCAAGGTCCTTTCAGACAATGACATTTCCCAAAGTCGCACCACTTAATCAATGCAAAATGAGATCTATGCTATTTGTTACCCATACCAAAATCATGCGTCTAACTTGCTAATTGCTGTGGTCCAAATACTGATACATGTGATACCGCGAAAGTAACAGCCTTCAGTCCACACACGGGTGCATTCCCTGTAATATCCACGAGGTCGTAATCCATGTAGTTTATCCCCCCTTACACATGGACTTTCGCTGAGCTGTCAACAACCACGTCGGAAGTATTCTATTAATACAAATACACCACTGTCACTGGGATCTCATCTGTGGATGCCTCACCAAACACCAACTCCACAGTTTTCTCAGAAATGATTTCTGTTTTCTGACTCTTCCAAGTCACATCATGATTCTCTAAATGTCTATTTATCACATTCCTTCTAGCAGATTGCAATAATTTTCTTCACACTGACATCAAGTTGTCCAAAATTTAGACTTAATTTATTTCCCTCTCCGTAACGTTTTCAATACTTTGGATTGTTAAAGGTACTTTGAGGTCTGCAGCAAGCAGTACGTTCAGTCTAAATAGTCTTGAAGGATATTCAATAATTATTTCTTGTGGTTATACTATCTAAAAGTCATGAATAGGAAAGGATTGGAGGAATATGGACCAAGTGTCAGCAGGTGGGACTAGGTTAGTTTGGGATTATGATAATCACAGACTGGTTACACCGACTGGTCTATTTATGTGCCGAAAGTCTCTGTCACTCTTTCACTAGTTATTTTGGCACCTGCCTGAATACTCCGGGATGGGGCTCATCTGATGCAGTAACTTACCAATCTTCTGTTCAGTTAGTTTATTGAGTGATTTCTCTTTATTAATTTTAATCCCCCATAGTTTGTCAATTGCACCAGACACTCTCTCCCCTAATACTTGTGGACGATTTTCTGTTTCTTCCTATGTGGACAGAGAAGTAATGTATTCCCCTCAGTGGTGGGCAGAGATGGTCTCCGTCACTGAGTGAAAACGTCGGAGCACTGCACTTGGGAGATGATGGACTTGGGACCCACTCCTGCCCAGGCAGTTCTAAAATCAAAATAGTTCAAATGATACAGTCACTGAGAGCACAGTGCTCTTCCTAGTATGAAGTTGTAGGTTATGCTGAAATAGATGGCATAAAGCTGTGACCACCACATTTTAGAATCAAACTGAATTTACACCTTACACCTGACATATGTCCATGGAGAGACAGGAATGAATTTGTGATCAAATTATTTGTAACAGGAAGACAGGTCATAAGAAAACTGCAGGCAGAAAGACGTGGATGATGGTTTAATCAGAAAATGCACTGATGTAGAAGTGAAGACTGCGAATATTGTGGAGGTTGTAGTGGGCAGGTTTGCTGATGGAGGGATTACTGAGACATAACTCAGCTCAGGTCAAAATGGGTCAGTTTTGATTATCAACACTTTTTTTCCCTCCTCAGATTTTTGTAAGTGATGTTTATGAACTTCATGAAATAGGAATGGAGGTTGTGATTGAACGTGAATACAACAGTTTATACCTTTGCCAAATGTGGGCAACAGAAATAGCGATTGTGCTCACAATGGTTTACAGAATTAAAAATGGACAGAGACAGGCTCACCAGAAACACCGAGGTAAAAACAATGACTGCAGATGCTGGAAACCAGATTCTGGATTAGTGGTGCTGGAAGAGCACAGCAATTCAGGCAGCATTCGAGGACAGGCAAAATCAGAGGACAGACAAAATCGACGTTTCGGGCAAAAGCCATTGGCTTTTGCCCGAAACGTCGATTTTGCCTGTCCTTGGATTTTGCCCACATCACCAGAAACACCAACAATAGGGCGAATGGGGTAGTAATCATCAGTAATAATACTGAATAATCATCAGTACACACTCTGTCCGCCAATTTAAACATATCCAATCCTGAGAAAGCCAGTAAATACTATAGGATAAACCTCTTTCGATTGTTGGAACGTTCCAGTCTAATGCTCTCAGATTCTGCTCCATTGTTGGAGCATTCCTGTCTAATGTTCTCAGATTACTATCTCTCCATCTCTCTGGAGCTGCTGATCTCAATCAGATTGAGGATGCTGCTGCCGCTGATACTATGGGATAACATGTTGAATGAAACCCCTTATTAATAGAAGAGGGAAACCCTCCAGTGACACAGTTCTGATCCATGGACATTGACATCAATCACAATCACTGAACAAACTGCTCAGTTAAGCCCTTTCATGACAACAGTTTTAATGTAACAGCGCTACCTGGTCTGGGTGGGTTGTTGATATTGCCTGGTATTGATCTTATTGTTCACATCCAATTACTTGAACAATGTTTGTGGTAAAGGAGAATGGTGATGCTTTCCTTCCACAAGCTTGATGATATTGCTGTGTTATCCATACACAATGATCTATGTAGCCATCTCTGAAGAGAAAATTGTGAGGTTGCTACTACACTGAATTCTCCTACATCTCAACAAGTATCAGTCCAAAACCTTATCTCTGAGGAGAGCTGCCCTGAACATAGGGAGTACACATTTCTCTGGTCATTCCTCTCATTCCTGTAGTAAGACAACATCTTATCTTTAACACAATGCCAATCAATAACTTGTTTCTAAAGATGAAAATATCTTATTGCATAGTTTATACACCTTTTTCAGATGCTTTAGCCTTGGCTTTTATTAATAGATGGATTGAGTTCCCGAACCAGGAGGTTATGCTGCAGCTGCACAAAGCTCTGGTACCGCCACATTTGGAGTATTGTGTACAGTTCTGGTCACTGCATTATAAGAAGGATGTGGAAGCTTTGAAAAGGGTGCAGAGGAGATTTATTGGGATGTTGCCTGGTATGGAAGGAATATCTTACGAGGAAAGGCTGAGGGCCTTGAGGCTGTTCTCGTTAGAGAGAAGAAGGTTGAGAGGTGACTTAATAGAGACATACAAGGTAATCAGAGGGTTAGATAGGGTGGATATGGAGAGCCTTTTTCCAAGTATGGGGACGGCAAACACGAGGGGTCAAAATTTTAAAGTGGGGGGAGATAGGTATAAGACAGATGTCAGAGGTTCTTTCTTTACTCAGAGAGTAGTAAGGGTATGGAATGCTTTGCTTGCATCAGTAGTAGATTCGCCAAGTTGAAGTGCATTTAAGTCGTCATGGACAGGCAAATGGACGTACATGAAATAGTGCAGGTGGGATGGACTTCAGATGAGTATGACAGGGTGGCGCAACATCGAGGGCCGAAGGGCCTGTACTGCGCTGTAATGTTCTATGTTCTATGTTCTATCTTTGGAGTGTGGGAGGAAACTAGATCACTGGGAGGAAACCCACACAGATATGGGGAGAATGTTCAAACTCCTCCTGGAGGGTCAGCCGAGGTTGGAATTGAGCTCAGCTCCCCAGTGATATGAGGCAGCAGTGCTACGCTCATATCCACAATGTTCCTCCGTTAGTTCTATTTGTTACTTGTGGCTGACTAAAGAAATCTGCCTGCCTTGTTCCTATCACTGAACCTGACCCAGTCTGATACCTTTAACATTGGCCATATCACCAAATCAGTGACATATAAAATCCGTTGTGAGCAGTGGAGGAGTGTGACTCGAAAAGGAAACAGTGACAGCCTCCAACCTCAGTCAGAGCAGAAATGAGGAGAAATTCACAAAATGGGAATTCGTTCAAATGGGAATTCTCTTTCCCAGAAGATTGGGATGGCTGAATCTTTCTAGTATATCAAGACTGGTTTCATGCGATTTTCCATAGACAGGTGAATCAGGGATAATGGTGTGCGGAGAGAATCGTGCAGCTGGGACAACAATGAGAAGAACTATGATATTAATTACCGGTGGAGTAGTGTCAGCCCTTCAGACCTGCTACACGGGGGCAGATCGAGGCCATTCTGATGGTTATCTGTAGTTTCAGAAATGTACCTGGCTGGGTCAGGAAGTGAAACCCTTCCCCCAATCCTTCTTTCCAGGCTTCCCCTCTCTGTAACTTCTGCTCCAGATATGGCTCATGTTACAGACCCAGATTCACTGTGTATGCAACCTCCATACCCTACCCAAAGTTGACTCAAACAATTCCTCTCCTCTCCCTCAATGCAACATTGCACAATATGACTTCCACGAAAATAACTAATGACTTTCCAAAATCATTGCGTTAGAGCATAAGAAATAGTAACAGGAGGAGGCTATTCGGCCCCTCAAGCCTACACTACCATTCAATAAGAACATGGCTGATCTACTCCAGAGCTCAACTCCACTTTCCAGCTAACCTCTTGTATCCCTCAGCTCGCTGATATATCAATAACCAATCCACCCCCTTTATAAATACATTCAGTGCCCCAGCCTCCACAACTCTCTGGGTTAGAGAATTCCAAATGTTCACTACCTTCTGAAAGAAAGTTTTTCTTTGCATCTCAGTTTGAAATCGAAATCTCTTATTCTGTATCTATGTCTCCGAGTGAGATACTCTGCCCAGGAGCGGACCCACATTCTGAATAGTTATGAGAATGTTGCCTGGTATGGAAGGTGCTAGTTATGAAGAGAGATTGAGTCGGTTAGGTTTATTTTCACTAGAAAAAAGGAGATTGAGGGGGGACCTGATTGAGGTTTGCAAAATCATGAAGCATATAGACACGGTGGATAGAGGCAAGCTTTTTCTCAGGGTGAAGGATTCAATAACCAGAGGCCATGCTTTCAAGGTGAGAGATGGATAAATGAAGGGGAATACATGCGGCTAGCACTTCACAGAGAGGGTGGTGGGCGTTTGGAACACATTGCCAGCAGAGGTGGTAGAGGCAGGCACGGTAGATTCATTTCATAGGCGTCTGGACAGATGCATGAGTAGGTGGGGATCAGCGGGTTACACATGCTTAGGAATTGACTGACAGGTTTAGAGAGTATGTTTGGATGTGCTCAGGCTTGAAGGGCCGAAGGGCCTGATCCTGGGTTGTAGATTTTAGAACATAGAACATAGAAGAATACAGCGCAGTACAGGCCCTTTGGCCCTCGATGTTGCGCCGATCCAAGCCCACCTAACCTATACTAACCCACTATCCTCCATATACCTATCCAATGCCCGCTTAAATGCCCATAAAGAGGGAGAGTCCACCACTGCTACTGGCAGGGCATTCCATGAACTTATGACTCGCTGAGTGAAGAACCTACCCCTAACTTCAGTCCTATATCTACCCCCCCTTAATTTAAAGCTATGCCCCCTTGTAATACCCGACTCCATACGCGGGAAAAGGTTCACACTGTCAACCCTATCTAACCCCCTAATCATCTTGTACACCTCAATCAAGTCACCCCTAAACCTTCTTTTCTCTAATGCAAACAGCCCCAAGTGTCTCAGTCTTTCCTCATACGATCTTCCTTCCATACCAGGCAACATCCTGGTAAACCTCCTCTGCACCCGTTCCAGTGCCTCCACATCCTTCCTATGGTATGGCGACCAAAACTGCACACAATATTCCAGATGCGGCCGCACCAGAGTCTTATACAACTGCATCATGACCTCAGGACTCCGGAACTCAATTCCTCTACCAATAAAAGCCAGTACGCCATATGCCTTCCTCACCGCACTATTTACCTGGGTGGCAACTTTCAGAGATCTGTGTACATGGACACCAAGATCCCTCTGCTCATCCACACTACCAAGTATCCGACCATTAGCCCAGTACCCCATCTTTTTGTTATTCTTCCCAAAGTGAATCACCTCACACTTAGCTACATTGAATTCCATTTGCCACCTTTCTGCCCAGCTCTGCAGCTTCTCTATATCCTGCTGTAACCTGCCACATCCTTCCTCACTGTCAACAACTCCTCCGACTTTCGTATCATCCGCAAACTTGCTCACCCAACCTTCTAACCCCTCTTCCAGGTCATTTATAAAAATGACAAACAGCAATGGTCCCAAAACAGATCCTTGCGGAACACCGCTAGTGACGGCACTCCATGAAGAAACTTTGCCATCAACTACTACCCTCTGTCTTCTTCCATCCAGCCAATTCCTAATCCAAACCTCCAACTCACCCTCAATGCCATATCTCCGTATTTTCTGCAGTAGCCTACCATGGGGAACCTTATCAAACGCCTTACTAAAATCCATATATACCACATCTACCGCTTTCCCCTCATCAACCTCCTTCGTCACCTTTTCAAAGAATTCAATAAGGTTTGTGAGGCACGACCTGCCCTTCACAAAACCATGCTGACTATCCTTGATCACATTATTCCTATCCAGATGTGCATAAATCCTATCCCTTACAATTCTCTCTAAGACTTTGCCCACAACAGAAGTGATTTTCTTTGTTCTTTGTTGTTTGTTCTTGTGAAGCCCTCTCTGTATCTTGTACGTTTCAGTAATATTCATCCTCATTAATTTCAACGACAATGAATAAACATTTCACCATTTTAGAGTTACTTAACAATTCAACTCTTGCATCACAGGAAACAGCCGCCTAATGAACCAACCTGGTTACTTGCTGCATCAGCATGCTCACTTTATGCTTCATACACAGGAACACATGAATCCCTTTATACTGCTTCTTTTTTTGGAATCATCTTCATTAAATAACAACCGGCCTCTTGGTTCTCAGTTTCATCCTCAAACTCAAATGTATATTGTACTCAGCTCCCGGCATCAGACTATCAGTACAGATTATAAATACCTCTTGCCATCAGACTGATATTTGTGGTACGCCAGTAGATACATTTTATCATAAAGGTCGATTAATAGTGACTCTCTAAATCTTCAATTTGTATGTCTAGTTCTTCTTCAGGGAGAACTTCTGCAAGTGGCTGAACACATGATTAACGGTTACTGATTCCATTCTCCCAGTTTATTTGTCTCTTTTATTTCTGTTTGATGATGCCACATTCCAGTGGGCCGCCTGTGATGTGATCTCCTTTTCCGTCAAACGAGAAATACCCTAACTCCGGTGGACAGGGCATGCAGCTGTGACTGTCCCATCTCTCACACTTCTGCCATCACTCCGTCCTCTCCTTCCCAAAACAATGATAGATCTCCCCTTGTCATCACTTCCTGCTCAACTAGAATCCATATTCACAGAATCATTCTCTGTCACTTCCATCACCTCCAGCATGACATCACCATCAAACACATCTTTTCCTCCCATCCACGTCATATTTCATAGGGAACATTCCTGCAGTGACACCCTTCATCACCCTGAACACTTCCCCTCTCCCCAATGAAACCTTCCCTTGCAATTGAAGAAGTTGCAACACTTACCCATTCATCTCTTCCCTCTTCACTGTCTAAGGCCCCAAACACAACTTCCAATTGAAGCAACATTTCCCTTGTACTCTTTCAATCCAATAACGCTCACAATGCAGAGTTCCTTACACTGGTGAGACCACAGAGATTGCTTCGAGTAACACTCCCACTCTGTGGGAATAACCCTGACCTTATCATTGCTTCCCACTATAATAAACTACCTTGGTCTCATGCTAACATTTCAGTCCTGGGCTGCTGCAATGTTCCAATGAAGCACAATTCAAACTCGAGTAACACCTCACTTTGCGTTTTGGTACGTTACAGATTGCAGGAGTTAATACTCAATTTCACAACTTCACAGCCTGACCCCATTATGGCTTTTCTCCAGTTTGTGTTCATTCTCCTTCCTGGCCTCCCTATGACCTTGTGTATTTGTGTCTTCTTTATCTTGTACTCAATAGAGAGAACTCCTTTCCCCCAATCACATCTTAATTTAAAGCCATTTCACATCATCTTCTTGTTCACCAATGCTAAAGGCCAGTTTATCTTTTGCCAGAACCTCTTTTCCCTGTCACCCACGCCCGGCGTCTGTCAAAGGATTAAAAAGCCCATTTTCCAATCCTTTTCCACTCTGAAGAAGTGTCATACTGGACTTGAAACACTAACTCTGTTTCTCTGTCTCCGCAGATGCTCATGCACTTGCTGAGTTTCTCCATAAATGAATAAGTACGGAAAAAAAATCCAATATAACTAATGGTCATGGACACTGGAAATAAAAATACAAATATTGCTGGAGAAACTGGGAGCTTTGTCGAAGGGTCACTGCATCCAGAAATTAACTCTGCTTACACTCCATAAGATGCTGCCAGACCTGCTTAGTTTCTTCAGTAATTTCTGTTTTAGGACAAGTTCCACAGGCGTGTGGCAAAGTTGCTCAAATGCCCTGTACAACACAGAATGCCGTACATTGGAAGTGAACAATAACGCAAGGTGCACACATTCATTGGGTCTTATAATAAATAAGGCTGGCATCACTGACACGACAGAGTTCTTAATCATGGTCAGGGAAAGAAACAGAGGGAATCACATTCACATCAAACACACAAAGATGTCAATCGAGGAATGGAAAAGATTCAGATGCATATGTTAAGGGGTTTGAGAAATGTAACAAATTGGAGGCGTGACACCAGGGAGAAACCCTCAGCAGAATGAGAATATGAAAATGGAAGCGTTACCATATCAGAAACCAGTGGAGTGCAGTGGAGGCTGGGACGCTAAATGTCTTCAAGGCAGAGATTGATAAATTCTTGATGTCACAAGGAATTAAGGGCTACGGGGAGAATGCGGGTAAGTGGAGTTGAAATGCCCATCAGCGATGATTAAATGGTGGAGTGGACTCGATGGGCCGAATGGCCTTACTTCCACTCCTATGTCTTATAGTCTTATGGTCTTATTTATATAGTTCACCCGTTTTCCTAAACACCATAGAATACAAGCCCCGTCGACTCATCTTGCTTCCACAACAAGCCTGTCATCCCAGAAATTAGTGTGCACTGATTTCGCTGCACTCACTCAATGTCAGGTTTGTCCTTTATTAGGTAAGGAAATCAAAATTGCACAGAATACTGCACAGTGTTCGAGATAAGGTCTCACAAGGCACTGTACAGCTGTAGTATGACACACTTCCTCCTATCACCTGATGAAGGAGCGACGCTCAGAAAGTTAGTGTGCTTCCAATTAAACCTGTTCGACTATAACCTGTTGTTGTGTGATTTTTAACTTTGAACACCAGTCCAACACCAGCATCTCCAAATCCTGTGCACAAATTTTCCTGAAATGAAAGTCAACACGCCATATATTTTCAACAATACTGTGTATTTCCCAGACAGCGGAGACTGCTCTAACCTGAGTGCGAAGTGTACAGCAGGCTGGTAAAGTGTTGTTGCTGCTGTACAGGACCTTAGTGAGATCACATGTGGAGTAATGTGAATAGATTTAATCTCCTCACTGAGGAAAAGATATTGGAATTCACTCCGACATTGTTCCCTCAACTGATGTTTGCAATGAAGGTGTTAACCATAGAATCCCTACTGTGTAGAAACGGGCAATTTGACCCATCGACTCCACATTGATGCTCCGAAATCCACCTCATGCAAACTCCACTCCCCAAACCAATCTCTGCAATCTGGCATTTTCCATGACTAATCCACCTAACCTGCACATCTTGCAACTGTGGGAGGAAACTGGCATATTTGACGGAAATCCTTTCAGGCACAGGGGGAATGTGCCAACTCCACATAAACATGACACAAGTCTGAAATCGAAGCCAGATCTCTGGTGCTGTAAGGCAGCAGTGCTAACACAATGTGGGCAACACAACGTGCCTGCCTAATTCAAACCTCGAAATGTGACATAACAGCAGGGAGCTTCCAGAAGTCACCAAATCTGTCATTGAGCAACTGGAGAGGACATTGAGATCTTGAGAGGCTTGGTCAGGAACAGGTGCACGATATGCAAGCCATCAAGACTATAGTGTAGGAACACCAGGAAGACATTCGGCCCATCAAGTGTGTAAAGCAGGAACATAATGAGTCCAATCAACCACCCATGCCTCTTACACCGCAATTCGAGCAGATCTTTTGCAGCCTTGAGCATGTTGCACAGGAATTTAAAGGGACTGTCGAGGTTGTAGGATGTGAAGAACTTAGAATAACCAACTTCACTCGGAATGAGAAGTTATAAGTAAACGATTGTGACTGAAGGCAAATTGTTCGAATCTGTTTTTAAGGAATTAACAACAGGAGACTTTCAAAGTAAAACCACAATCTATCAAAGTTGAAATGATCTTATGCAGGATAAATCATGCTTGAATGATTTGCCTAATTTCTTTTCTTAAAATAAACAGTGACGAGCAAGGTGAATAAAGGGGATCCCATAGATGTTTTATATCTGGACATCAGAAGGCAATGCATAACGTGACTGATAAAAGATAAATATGCAAGACAAGAGCACATGGGGTTAGGAAAATGTATTTACTTGGAGAGAACTTTGGCTTACAAATAAAAACCATGCTATGGAGGTGCTGGCTTTGGACTGGGTTGGATAAGGTCAAAAATCAAACGATACCAGGTTACAGTCAAGGGGTTGTATGAAAAGACAAGCTTCCATAGCGCTGCTCCTTCATCAGGTGTTAGAGAGAGAAAAGAAGACATTAGAAACAGAATTTATAAAGAAAATATCAAAGAGTTATACAACTCATGTTAATGAATTGAACACATCGAAGATGGCTCCTATTATATCTTTAATCAGTTAGAATGGAGGTGCAGGTTTTGATTGATTAAAATGCCAATTCGAGAACTTATTTCAAGTCACTGCCTGGAGATATCTTCAGGTATTATCAATGTAAAGGAGATGACCCCTCTGGACAGACAATGTATCTTATGCGTGAGGTCTTGTTTGGCATCTGTCTGTGTCTTCATCTGGAGTTAGACTGGGATTATTTCCAATATAGGGGTTTATAGAATGCCACATTGGCTGACTGTATACGAATTATTTTTGACAAAATATAATGCATCTACAAATACAAATCTGCAAATGCAAATTCACCCCCATATTTATGTGTGTGTGTGTGTGTGTGTGTTTGAGCGCGCACGTCTGTGTTTGAGAGTGAGGCAGAATATCTGTGGGAGTGGGAGAGAGAGAGTGTTTGTGAGAGAGTGTGGGCAGTATGCGTGCGTGTGAGCATTTGAGAGGGGGAGTGTGTTTGTGTGTGGGGAGGAGAGGGAGAGAGTGCATGGGTATATTTAAGGGGGAGAGCGAGAGGATGCGTGTGTCCTCGTTAAGACACAGACAGATTTGACAGATCCCTTTCTCCACACACACTCACTCCGTGGTTTAAGAGCTTCCCCTCTCTGCAGTCTCTGCACCATTTGTTGTTCATGTTACAGACCCAGATGTTGTAACTACAGTCCCCATGCTCCATCCAGAATTGGGTCACCAAATCGTCAGGTCTCCCTGAATGTCTGAGGCAGCTCACAGCACAACCTCAAGCAAATCATCACCAGCACCTCAACTAACTTTTCAGTAACAGGAGTCAGCCAGAGGCCCCTCAACTACAAGTCCTTTACAATAATACTCGAGGGGCTTCCTCGTGTTACGAACCACACGATCAGCTGAGAGGGACAAACACAGGCGTTCTGTGGTCGGGTACAGGCCAAGTTTCAAGGACGTGTCTCAAAGCTTCTGGAACCCCCTGTCCAACATGGAGCAACAGCCCACCATACACCATTTCGTTGTTTCTGAGCTTCAGAATGTCAGCACTTGATACACTCGGGAGACAAAAAAAAACACCAGGGAAAGATACAGAAAAAACAAACTATGGATAAGGAGACAGAGGAATGGGAGTAACTGGAGAAGTGAGACAATGATGGGTCTAATCACAAGAATGAGAACATTCAATAAAATTATTGCCAGATCAGTTGAAATGGTTCGTTACATCAAATTCTGAGTCTGCCTCACAGAACCATCCGAGACACCATAAACTGGGACAATATACCAACCGGAATGGAGAGATGTGCAGACCATGCAAGTGGACTACTCCATAAACTGGACTCTCTGCCCAGCATGGGGAGCATTGCAAACCTTTGCCAGTATATTGCTACTATACTTGCACTACAGAGATGCTTTACACGGGAAGATTTGCAACCCATGCAGTGAGTGACAGTGAATGGTATCCCACAAATATATGGCTCTGTATCTCCACTGGGAGAAAGTGAGATGCTGGAGATCAGAGCTGATATGTTGCTGGAAAAGCGCAGCAGGTCAGGCAGCATCCAAGGAGCAGGAGAATCGACGTTTCGGGCATGAGCCCTTCTTCAGGAATCCTGTTTGTGTGCGTGAGCGCGTGTTTGTGTGTTTTGATAGCAGTAAATATGAAACTTGTTGTTTGAGAGAGAGCACACATGGAGGAAATCAGTTTAATTGAGAACAACTGGCAATGGTTTGTGTAATTACTATAGAGACACTGAGGTTTGTGTCACAGATGGAGGAAACGATGTACTTGAGAATATTAAAGTAAAGGCATTGCCAGACCAAGCAACACCATAAATCGATCCTCACAGGAATGACTGGGTTCTGGCGTGAGGTGAGATCCGTTTCGTGGAATATCGAATTAGATTTGCTTCTGCAGGTTTGAAGTTGGGAGTGTCGGCAGCAGATTAATGCGATCATTAAGACTACATCTCACAGCTCAAGGTTCAAATATCAGATAGAATAAGCCAGTGAAGCATATTCAGGAGATTTTAATGGTCACAAGTAGGAATGATCAAGCTATGTGTTAGGAATCATCTCATGGCCAAAGGAATCACCATAGCTGTTACTCGTCTGTTTCAGCCTCAGATAGTGGCCAGGGATGGGATGAAGTCAGAGGAAAGAAATGGAGTTTGTATCCTGGACAGAAGGCAGTGACCTACAAGCTTTAAATATTTAAATAGCAAGAGTTGTGATACAATAAATTGTGGTTCATATCTGAAACTGAGTAGGTCAGCCCACAAGGCACAGTGCCAGAACTGAGAGAGAGAGAGAATGAACAAGTTCACTGTTGTTATTCATAATTGTTTGGAGAGCGAGTATTTAGAGAGTAGAGTAAATGAAAATAATAGTAATACAATCACAAATAGTTAATAGAAATAATAAATGGACAGTGAAACTTACCTGGGACACCAATAATAGCCAGGATAGGATAATAAAAATATTGAATAATGTAAAGTGCATATTGGATCCGTAAATGCTAATGGCCACGAATATAAAGCAGAAAGAATCCAAACATATGCGGATAATCTCCGGTCCATTATTGTAACATTCCAGTCTATTGTTCTCAGATTCGGATCCATTGTTAGCACACGTCAGTCTAATGTTCTCAGATTTTGATCTCTCCTTCCCCTCTCTCTCTCTGTAGCTGCCAATCTCTGTTCGTGCTGTCGGTGATGCTCCCGCTCATACTATGGGATAACACATTGAATGGAGCCCATTTATCATTAAAAGATGGAAACGCTCCACTGGGATAATTGCATTCCATGGAGACTGACATTAATCACAGTCACCAAACAAACAGGTTCAGTTAACCAGTTCCTTACATCATTTTCCATATCCCAATAAAAGAGAACATTTACTCAGTCTGGATGGAAAGTATGAGGGTTGCTGAGGGTTAGATAAAAAATCTTTCAATCAGTTTAATCTTTCTTTTTGTACGTAGGAGCATTGCTGGAACACTGTAGGTTTGTACGTGTTCCACCCTATTTATAAAAGGAGACAGTGATAAAATAACAGACCAGCTGCACAAAATGTCTGGTGCGGAATTTTCTAGATATCTTTGTGCAATGTTGCTCTTGGTTTTAAATGTGCTGTTATGAAACCCTTTCATAATCTTGAGACATCATTCAGAGCATTAAAATTGCTGGTCAGCAACAGGGAGAAACAATTCTGTCCCCATGTGTCTGTTACAGAGGAATAGGAAGAGGTCATTCAGATTTTCAGGCCTGTTAGATAGGGTCAGGAGGAGGCCATTAAGTCTCGACGGTTTATTACAGAGGGACAGGAGGAGGTCATTCAGCCTCTCGAGTCTGTTTCACAGGGACAGGAGGAAGCCATTAAGCCTCTCTAGACTGTTACAGTGGGACAGGAAGAGGCCATTCATCCTTTCGAGACTGTTACAGAGGGATAGGAGATGACCATTCAGCCTCTAGAACATGTTACAGAGCGACAAGAGGAAGCCATTCAGCCACTCCAACCTGTTACAGAGGGAAAAGCGTAGGCCATTCAGCTTTTCGAGATTGTTACAGAGGGAAAGGAGGAGTCCATGCAGCCTCTCGAGTCTGTTACAGAGTGACAGGAGGCCATTCAACCTATCGGGTTTGTGACAGAAGGAAAGGAGGAGGCCATTCATCCTCTCGTGTCTGTTACACAGGGACAGGAGGAGGCCATTCAGCCTCTAGAGTTAGTCACACTGGGACAGGGGAGGCCATTCAGTCACTCAATTCTGTTACAGAGGGACACAGCGAGGCCATTCAGCCTGTCAAACCTGTTACTCGCTCAGGTTCTCATCACTGTACAACAAAAGCAGTCAGTCAGCATGTTTGCTAAATTACTGAGAATTAAAGCATTAATGCAGCATTCCGATTTTGTTGATGTTTTTCAGAAACATTGAAAGGGTTTCGGTCAATAGGAGCTATAGGGAATGTGAAGAGGCCATTCAGTCCCTCAAATCCATTCCACAGGAGCAGCAGGAGAGCACACAACTATTGGAGCCTGGTACTTAGCGGAAGCTGGAGGAGAGCACACATCCATTGGAGCCTGTTACTCAGCGGCAGCAGGAGGAGTGCACACAGTTATTACAGCCTGTTACTCAGCAGCACAAGGATGAGAGCACACTTCTATTGCAGACAGTTACTCTGCAGCAGCAGAAGGAGAGAACACAGCTTTTGGAGACTGTTACTCGGGGCAGCAGGAGAGCATATAGCTATTGGAGCCTGTTACTCAGGGGCAGCAAAAGGAGAGCAATCAGCTACGCGAGTCTGCTACTCAGGGGCAGAAGCAGGAGAGCACACAGCTACTGGAGCCTGTTACTCCAAGTCAGGAGGAGGAGAGCACACAGATATTGGAGTCTGTTACTGAGAGGCAGCAGGAGGAGAGCACATAGGTATTGGAGCCTTTTACATTGGAGCAACAGGAGGTGAGCAGCAGGAGGTGAGCACACAGCTATTGGAGCCTGGTACTCAGGGGCAGCAAGACCGCATGCAGATATTGGAGCCTGGCACTCAGGAGCAGCAGGAGGAGAGCACACAGCTTTTGGAGCCGGTTACTCAGGGGCAGGAAGACAGCACACAGGTATTGAAGCCTGTTTTTCAGGGTCAACAAGAGGAGAACACTGAGCTATGTGATCCAGTTATTCAGGAGCGGCTGGAGGTTAGTACGCAACTATTGGAGCTGTTACTCAGGAGCAGAAAGAGGAGATCAAACAGCTGTTAGAGCCTGTTACTCAGAAGCAGCAGCAGGAGATCACACAGGTATTGGAGACTGTTACTCAGCAGTAGCAAGAGGAGACCATATAGGTATTGGAGACTGTTATGAGGAGCAGCAGCAGGATTGCACAAATATATTCGAGTCGGTTACTCAGGGGCAGGAAGAGAGCACACAGTTATTGGAGCCTTTTTCTCAGGGGCAGGAGGGGGAGAGCACACAGCTATTGGAGTGTGGTACTGAGGGGTAGCAGGAGAGCACTCAGCTATAGGATCTTGTTATTCAGGAGAAGCTGGAAGTGAGCACACAACTATTGGAGCCTCTTACTCAGGAGCAGCAGCAGGAGAGCTCACAACTATTGGAGCCTGTTACTCAGCAGCAGTAGCAGCAACAAGTGAGCACACTATTATTGGAACCTGTTACTCAGCGGCAGGAAGAGAGAACACAACCATTGGAACCTGTTACTCCGGGGTAACAGGAGGAAAGCACAGTTATTGGAGCCTTTTTCTACGGGGCTCTAAGAGGAGAACACACAGCTACTGCAGCCTGTTAATCAGGAGCAGCAGGGGTTGTGCACACACTTATTGGAGCCTGTTATTCAGGAACAGCAGAAGGAGAGCACACATCTATTGGGGATTGTCACTCAGGGACAACAAGAGGAGAACACACAGACATTGGAGCCTGTTATTCAGAGGTAGGAGGAGAAGAGCATACAAGTATTTGAGCCTGTTGCTCAGGAGCAAACATAGACCACACAGATTAGATTAGATTAGATTAGATTACAGTGTGGAAACAGGCCCTTCGGCCCAACAAGTCCACACCGACCCACCGAAGCGAAACCCACCCATACCCCTACATTTACCCCTTACCTAACACTACGGGCAATTTAGCATGGCCAATTCACCTGACCCTGCACATCTTTGGATGGTGGGAGGAAACCGGAGCACCCGGAAGAAACCCACGCAGACACGGGGAGAACGTGCAAACTCCACACAGTCAGTCGCCTGAGGCAGGAATTGAACCCGGGTCTCTGGCGCTGTGCGGCAGCAGTGCTAACCACTGTGCCACCGTGCCGCCCACAGATATTGGAGGCTGTTACTCCGGGGCAACAGGAGGAGAGCACACAGCTATTTAAGCCTGTTAAACAGGAGCTAGCACGAGGTGAATGCATAACTATTAGAGCCTGTTACTCAGGAATAGCAGCAGGAGAGCACATATATATTGGAAACGGTCACTCAATGACAACAGGAGGAGAGTACCCGTATATTGGCGCCTGTTACTCAGGGGCAACAGGAGGACAACACACAGCTATTAGAACCTGTTACACAGAGGCAACACGAGGAGAGAACATAGCCATTGGATCCTGTTACTCAGCAGCAGCAGGAGTTGAGCACACAACAATTGGAGCCTGCTACTCATGGGCAGATAGACAGTGCACAGCTTTGGAGCCAGTTACTGCAAGGCAACAGGAGGACAGCACGCAACTATTTAAGCATGTAACTCAGGGGCAACAGGAGGAGAGCACACAAGTATTGGAGCCTGCTACTCAGGAGCCGCAGGAAGTGAGCACACATAAATTTGAGCCTGTCACTCAGGAGCAGCAGCAGGATGGCACACAGCTATTGTAGCCTGTTACTCGGCAGCAACAGGAGGAGAGAGCACAGCTATTGTATCCTGTTACTCAGGAGCAGGAGGAGGACAGCACACATCTGTTGAATCCTATGACTCAGCAGCAGGAGGGGGAGGACACGATCTATGGGAGCCTGTTATTCAGGAGAAGAAGGAGAGCACCCAGTTATTGGGCATTTTCACTTACTGGCAGCAGGAAAGCACACATCTATTGGAGCCTGTTACTCATGAGCAGCAGGAGGAGAGCAAACAGCTTTTGGAACCTGTTACTCAGGAGCAGCAGGAGAGCACACAGGTATTAGAGCCTGTTACTCAGGGACAACAGGAAGAGAGAACACAGCTATTGGAGCCTGTTACTCAGGAGCAGCAGATGAGTCCACACTTATAGGAACCTGTTACTGAGGAGCAGCCGGTGGAGGACATACAGAGATTGGAGCCTGCAACACTGTGGCTGCAGGAGAGCACACAGCTATTGGAGCCTGTTACTCATGGACAGCAGGAGAGCGCACAGCTATTTGCACCTGTTACTTATGGGCAGCAGGGCAGCATGCAGATATAGGCACCGGGTTACTCGTGGCAGAGGGAGGAGAGCACACAGCTATTGGAACTTGTTACTCAGGAGCAGCAGGAAGAGAGTACACAGCTATTGGAGCCTGTTGCTCAGGAGCAGCAGAAGAGGACACATCCATTGTAGCCTGTTACTCAAGGGCAGCAAGAGGAGAGCACACTGCTGTAGGCGCCTGTTACTCAGAAGCAGCAGGAGGACAGCACACAGCTATTGGAGTCCGGTGCTCACGGGCAAAAGCAGAGCATGTCGCTATTGGAGCCTTTTACTACGGTTAGCAGGAGGAGATCATGCAGCTACTGGAGACTGTTGGTCAGGAGCAGCAGCAGTAGAGCACACGCTTATTGGAGCCTTTTACTCAAGAGCAACAGAAGGAGGACACACAGCAATTGGAGCCTGTTACGCAGGAGCAAGAGGAGCAGAGCACACGTCTGTTAGAGCCTCTGACTCAGCGGCAGGAGGCGAACACGCAGCTATGGGAGCATGTTACTCAGGGGAAGGAGGACAACACACTGCTATTGGAGCCTCTCACTCAGGACGAGCAGGAGGAGAGTACACATGTAATGGAACATGTTACTCGGGAGCAACAAGAGAGCAGACAGTTATGAGAGCCTGTTACTCAGGGACAACAGAAGGAGAGTACACTGCTATTGGTGCCTGCTACAAACTGGCAGCAGGAGAGAACACAGCCTGTTACTCATAGGGAGCAGGAGAGCGTGCAGCTATTGGTGCCTGTTACTCAGGAGAAGCAGGAGGAGAGCACACAGCTATTGGAGCCTGTTACTCAGGGACAGCAGGAAAAGAGGATACAATTATTTGAGCCTGATGCTCAGCGGCAGGAGGAGGAGAGCACACAGTAGTTCAAGCTCGGTACTCAGGGGCAGCAGCAGAGCATGCAGATATTAGAGCCTGTTACTCAGCAGCAGCAGGAGGTGAGCACACAACTATTGGAGCCTGTTACTCAGGGGCAGTAAGAAAACACACAGCTATTGGAGCCTGTTACTCCTGTGCAACAGAAGGAGAGCACACAGCTATAGGAGCCTGTTACACAGGAGCAGCAGCAGGAGAATACACAGCTATTGGAGCCTTTTACTATGGAGCCACAGGAGGAGAGCACACAGCCATTGCAGCCTGTTAATCAGGAGCAGCAGGGGGTGAGCACACAACTATTAGAGACTGCTACTCAGGGTCAACAGAAGTAGAGCACATAAGTATTGGGGCCTGTTACTCAGGAGCCGCAGGAGATGAGCACACAAAAATTGGAGCCTGTTACTCAGGGGCAGCAGTAGGAGGGGAAAAAGCTTTTGGATAATGCTACTCAGGAGCAGCAGCAGGACAGCACACTGCTAGTGGAGCCTGTTACTGAGGAGGTGGAGGAGGAGGACAGCACACATCTGTTGAAGCCTGTGACTCAGCAGCAGGAGAAGAGTACACAGCTATTGGAGTCTGTTTCACAGCAGCAGCTGGAAGTGGGCATGCATTTATGGGAGCCTGTTATTCAGGGGAAGGAGGACAGCATGCAGTTATTGGACACTTTTACTCAGCACCTGCATGAGAGCACACTTCTATTGGAGCCTGTTACTGGGGAGTAGCAGAAGGAGAGCAAACAACTCTCAGTTACTCAAGAACAACATGAAAACAGAACATCGTCATTGGAGCTTGTTACAAAGTGGTATCAGGAGAGCACACAGCTATTGGAGCATCTTACACATGGGCAGCAGGAGAGCATGCAGCTATTGGTGCCTGTTACTCAGGGGCATCAGGAGGAGAGCACACAGCTTTTGGAGCCTGTTACTCAGCGGCAGGAGGAGGAGAGCATACAGGTATTCGAGCCTGTTCAGGAGCAAAAAGAGAGCACTCAGATATTGGGGCATGTTACTCAGGGGCAGGAGGAGAGCAAAAGTCTGTTGGAGGCTGTGACTCGGGGGCAGGAAGAGAGCACACATCCATTGGAGCCTGTTACTCAGCTGCAGCATCAGGTGGAGGGCACACATCCATGGGAGCCTACACTCTGGGGAAGTAGGAGAACACTCAGTTATTGGAACTTTTTACTTAGCAGCAGCAGCAGCAGGAAAGCACACAGATTTTGTACCCTGCTATTCAGGAGCAGGAGGAGAGCACTCCGCTATTGGAGCCTGTTGCTGAGGAGCAGCAGGAGGGGGGCACACAGATAATAGAGCCTGTTACACTGTGGCTGCAGGAGAGGACAAACCTATTGGAGCCCGTTACTCATGGGCAGCAGGAGAGCGCTCAGCTATTGGAACCTCTTACTCATGGGCAGCAGGAAAGCATGCAGATATTGGCAGCTGTTACTCAGGGGCAGTAGGAGGAGAGCACACAGTTTTTGGAGCCTGCTATTGGAGTCCGGGGCTCAGGGGCAAAAGCAGAGCATGCAGCTAATGGAGTCTTTTACTACGGTTAGCAGGAGGAGATCATGCAGATGTTGGAGCCTGTTACCAAGGAGCATCAGGAGGTGAGTACACAACAATTGGAGCCTGTAACTCAGGAACAGCAGCGGGAAGGCATACAGCGTTTGGAGCTTGTTACTGAAGGGCAACAGGAAGAGAGTGCAGAGGCATTGGAGCTTGTTACTCAGGAGGATGAGGAGAGCACACCGCTATTGCATCCTATTATTCCGGAGCAGCAGCAGCAGACTAAAGGGACAGGAGGAGAGCGCACAGTATTGGAGCCTGTTACTGAGGAGCAGGAGGAGGAGCGCACACATCTATTGTAATGTTACTCAGGAGCAGTAGTAGCAGAACACACACTTATTGGACCCTGTTACTCAGGGGCAGCAGGAGGACAGCGCACAGCTATTCGATCCTGTTACTCAGGAGCAGGAGCAGAAGAGCACATGGCTAGTGGAGCCTGTTACCCAGGATCAGGAGGGCAGCACATATCTGTTGGAGCCTGTGACTCAGTGGAAGGAGGAGAGTACACAGGTATTGGAGCCTGTTATTCAGCATGAGCTGGAGAAGGGCACGCAGCTATGGGAGTCTGTTACTCAGGAACAGAAGGGGAACACACAGTTTTTACCGCCTGTTACTCAGCGCCAACAGGAGGAGAATGTTCATGTAGCCTGTTACAAAGTGGCAGCAAGAGAGCACGCAGCTATTGCAGCCTCTTACTCATGGGCAGCAGGAGACCATGCAGCTATTGGAGCCTTTTACTTAGAGGCAGCACGTGGACAGCAGACAGCGATTGGAGCCTGTTTCTCAGGAGTGGCAGGAGGTGAGCACACAGCTAGTGGAGCCGGTTACTCAGTGGCAGCTGCAGGAGAGCACACAGCTATTGGAGCCTGTTACTCATGGACAGCAGGAAGAGAGCACACAGATATTGGAGCCTGTTATTAAGTGTAGCAGGAGGAGATCGCACAGTTATTGGAGCCTGTTACTCAGCAGCCACAGGAGGAGAGCACACAGCTGTCGGAACCTGCTTCTTAGGGGCAGCAGAAGAGCACACATGTATTGAAGCCTGTTACTCAGGAGAAGCAGGAGGAGAGCACACACCAGTTGGGTCCTGTCACTCAGGGTCAGGAGGAGAGCATAAAGGTATTCGAACCTGTTACTCAACGGCAGGAGGAGGAGAGAACATACTTATGGGAGCTGTTTTTCAGGGACAGGAGGAGAGCACACAGTATTGGAGCCTGTTACTAAGGAGCAGGAGGAGGAGCGCACACATCTGTTGTAGCCTGTTACTCAGAGACAGGAGGAGAGCATACAGATATTGGAGCCTTTTAATCAGTAGCAGCAGGAGAGGAGAACACAACTATAGGACACTTTTATGCAGCCGGAGCAGGAGAGCACACTTCCATTAGAGCCTGGTACTCCGGAGCAGCAAAAGGAAAGCTATCAGCTATTGGAGACTGTTACGATGGAGCAGCAGGGGGAAACACAGATATTGGAGCCTGTGGCTCATGGGCAGAAGGTGAGCACACAGCCTTGCAGCCTGTTAATCAGCAGCAGCTGGAGGCGAGAACACAGCTACGGGAGGCTGTCACTCAGGGACACCAGGAAAGCACACATATATTGGAGCCTGTTACTCAGGAGCAGCTGGAGGACATACACAGCTATTGGACACTGTGACTCAGTAGGTGGAGGAGGAGAGCACACAGCTATTGGAACATGTTTCTCAGGAGCAGCAGGAGGATATTGCACAGCAAATGGAGCCTGGTACCCAGGGGGAACAGGAGGAAAGCACACATTTATTGGAGACTGTTACTCAGGAGCAGCTGGAGGACAGTAGACAGCTATTGGACACTGTGACTTAGCAGCTGGAGGAGGACAGCACATAGCGATTAGAGCCTGTTATTCATGGGCAGCAGGAGAGCATGAAAGTATTGGTGGCTGTTACTCAGGGGCAACAGGTGTGGATCACACAGTTATTAGAATCTGTTGCTCCGGAGAAGCAGGAAGACTGCAAAGAGCTATAGGAGCCTTTTACTCATGTGCATCAGGAGAGCGCAAACCTATTGGAGCCTGTTGCTCCGGGGCCGCAGGAGGAGAGCACACTTCCATTAGAGCCTGTTACTCAGAAGCAGCAAAAGGAAAGCTATCAGCTATTGGAGACTGTTACTACGGAGCAGCAGGAGAGCACACAGAAATTAGAGCCTGTGATTCATGGGCAGGAGGTGAGCACACAGCTTTTGCAACCTGTTAGTCAGCAGCAGCTGGAGGCGAGAACACTGCTAGGGGAGCCTGTCACTCAGGGACACGAGGAGAGCACACAGTTGTTGTAACATGTTTCTCAGGAGCAGCAGGAGGATATTGCACAGCAATTGGAGCCTGGTACTCAGGGGGAACAGGAGGAAAGCACACAGGTATTGGAGCCTGTTACTCAGGAGCAGCTGGAGGACAGTGGATAGCTATTGGACACTGTGACTCAGCAGCTGGAGGAGGAGAGCACAAAGATATTGCAGCGTGTTATTCATGGGCATCAGGAGAGCACAAAGCTATTGGAGCCTATTACTCATGGGCATCAGGAGAGCATACAGCTATTGGAGGCTGTTACTCAGGAGTAGCAGGAAGCGAGCACATGGCTATTGGGGCCATTTACTCCAGGCTAACAGGAGGACAGCACACAGTTATTACACCGTGTACTTAGGGTCACCAGCACAGCATGCAGCTACTGGAGCCTGTTACTCAGAGTGACAGGAAAAGAACATGTAGCGATTTGACCCTCTTTCTCAGGAGCAGCAGGAGGAGAGCGCACAGCTATTGTAGCCTGTTACTCAGTGTCAGCAGGGGAGAACACATTTATTGGATTCTGTTACTCCGGGGCAACGGGAGGAAAGCATGCAGCTATTGGAGCCTCTTACACAGGAGCAGCAGAAGGAGAGCACACAATTATTGGAGCCTGTTACTTAGGAGCAACAGCAGCAGAACACACTGGTATTAGAGCTTGTTATTCAGGTGCTGGAGGAGAGCACACAGCTTTTGGAACATATTTACTCAGGAGCAGCAGCATGAGAGCAGTCAGCTTCTGCAGGCTGTTACTGAGGATGTGCTGTTGGAGAGCACACAGATAACGGAACCTATTACTGAGGGGCAGCATGAAAGAACACAGCGAATGGAGTCTGTGACTCAGGGGCAGGAAGTGAGCACACAGCTATTGCAGCCTGTTACTCAGCAGCAGCAGGATGGTAGTACACAGCTTAAAGAGCCTGTTACTCAGAGGCAGCAGGATAGCACACAGCTATTGCAGCCTGTTACTCTGGGGCAACAGGAGAAGAACACACAACTATTGGAGTCTCTTACACAGGAGTTGCAGGAGGAGAGAACACAACTATTGGAGACTATTAGTCACGACCAACAGGTGGAGAGTACTCAGCTTTTGGAGATCGTTACTCACGTGCAGGAGGAGAGCATACTGATTTTGGAACCTGTATCTTGGGAGCAGCTGGACGTGAGCAGACAAGTATTGGAGCCTGTTACTCAGGGGTAGCCGGAGACGAGCACACTGCTATTGGAGCCATTTTCTGCATGGCAGCAGGAGGACAGCACACGGCTATTATACCTTGTACTCAGGGTAAACAGCAGAGCATGCAGCTACTGGAGCCTGTTCCTCAGGAGATGCAGCAGGAGAGCACACACCTGTTGCAGCTTGTTACTCAGGGACCGGAGGAGGACAGCACGCACCTATTAGATCCTGTGACTCTGGTTCAGTAGGAGAGCACACATCTGTGGGAGCCTTTTATTCAGAATCAAAAGGACAGCTCACAGCTATTGGACACCATTACTCAGCAGCAACAGGAGAGCACACTGCTTTTGGAGCCTACTGCTATGGAGCAGTAGGAGAGCACACAGCTGATAGAGCCGGTTACTCAGAGACAACGGAAGGAGAGCACACAGCTGATAGAGCCGGTTACTCAGAGACAACGGAAGGAGAGCACACAGCTGATAGAGCCGGTTACTCAGAGACAACGGAAGGAGAGCACACAGCTGATAGAGCCGGTTACTCAGAGACAACGGAAGGAGAGCACACAGCTATTGTAGCCTGTTACTCAGTGTCCATGGGTGGCGCACATCTAATAAATTCTGTTACTCTGGGACAATAGGAAGGGAGCATGCAACTATTGGAGCATCTTACACAGGAGCAGCAGGAGGAGAGCACACAACGATTGGAGCCTGTTAATCAGGAGCAACAGCAGGAGGACACACAGCTATTGGAAATTGTTACTCAGGTGCAGGATGAGAGCACACAACTTCTGGAAGCTGTTACTCAGGATGAGCAGTCAGAGAGCCCGCAGCTATTGGCGCCTGTTACTGAGGAGCAGCAGGAGTAGAGCACACAGATATCGGAAACTGTTACTGAGGGTCAGCAGGAAAGAACACAGCTATTGGAGCCTGTGACTCAGGGGCAGGAAGTGAGCACACAGCTATGCGAGCCTGTTACTCAGGGGCAGAAGGAGAGCACACTGCTACTGCAGGCTTTTGCTCCGGGGCAACAGGAGGAAAATATACAACTATTGGAGCCTCTCACACAGGAAATGCAGGAGAAGAGCGCACAGATATTGAAACCTGTTACTCAGGAGCAACAGGAGGAAAGTACTCAGCTACTGGAGCCTATTATTCCCGTCCAGGAGGAGAGCACAGGCTTTTGGAACCTGTTACTCAGGGGTAGGAAGTGACCAAACAACTATTGAAGTCTGTTAGTCAGCAGCAGCTGTACACAAGAACACATGTGTGGGAGCGTGTTACTCAGGGGCAGTAGGAGAGCACACAGCTATTGAAGACTGTTACTGAGCGACAGGAGGTGGAGAGCATACAGCTATTGAAACCTGTTACTCAGGAGTAGCATGAGAGCACACAATTATTGAAACCTGCTACTCAGGGGCAGCAGGAGGCGGGCACACATCTTTTGGAGCCTTTCACTCAGGAGCAGCAGAAGGAGAGCACAATAATATTTAAGCCTGTTACTCAAGGGCAGCAGGAGAAGAGCACACAGCTAACGGAGCCATTTACTCAGGGTCAGCAGGGTGACAGCACATAGCTATTGTAGCCCGGTACTCAGGGGCAACAGGAGGAGAGCATGCAGCTATTGGAACCTGTTACTCAGCAGCAGCAGGAGAACACACTCCTGACTCATGGGCAGAAGGCGAGGACACAGCATTTACAGCCTGTTAGTCAGCAGCAGCAGAAGTCGAGAACACAGCTATGGGAGCCTGTCACTAATGGACACCAGGAGGGCAGGCAGCTGTTGTAACATATTGCTCAAGAGAAGCAGGAGGTGATTACACAGTTATTGGAGCCTTGTACTCAGTGTTAACAGGGGAGAGCACACATGCATTGGAGTCTATTACCCATGCGCAGCAGGAAAGAATGAAACTAATGGTGGCTGTTACTCAGGGACAGCAGGTGGAGAGCACACAGCTTTTAGAGTCTGTTACTCGGGAGAAGCAGGATGACAGCACACAGCTATTCCAGCCTGTTACTCAGGAGCATCAGGAGAGCACAAAGCTATTTGAGCTGGTTATCCAGAGGCAGTAGGAGGACAGCGCACAGGTATTGTAGCCTGTGGCTCAGGGGCGGCAGGAGTGCACACAGCTATCGGAACATGTCACTTAGGGGCCGCAGGAGTAGAGCACGCAGCTATTGGAGCCTGTTAATTAAGGTCAGCAGGAGGACACAACACAGCTGTTGGAGCCTGTTACTTAGGGTCAGCAGGTGGCGAGCACACTGCTATTGATGATATTTACCCCAGTGCAGCAGAAGGAGAGCACACAGCTATTGGAACCTGTTATTCAGGGCAGCAGGATTGTATAGGAGCCAGTTATTTAGGAGCAGCAGGGGGAGAGCAGATACGCTTTGGAGCCTGTTACTCAGGTGCAGCCGGAGGCGAGCACACTGTTTTTGGAGCAATTTACTCCAGGGCAGCAGGAAGACAGCACACAGCTATTGTAGGCTGTATTCAGGGTCAGCAGCAGAGCATGCAGCTACTGGAGCCTGTTACTCAGTGTAGCAGGAAGAGAACATGCAGCGATCTGAGCATCTTTCTCAGGAGCGGTAGGAAGATGGCACATACCTATTGGAGTCTGTTACTCAGGGGCGGCAGGAAGAGAGCACACAGATATTGGAGCCTGTTACTCAGGGGCAGCAGAAGGCCAGCATTTAGCTATTGGAGCCTGGTTGGCAGCGGCAGCAGCAGAGCATACAGCTATTGGAGCCTGTTGCTCAGCCACACCAGAAGAGCACACAGCTGATTGGTGCTTGATACTCAGGGGAAGCCGGAGGAGAGCACACATCTATTGGAGCCTGTTATACCACAGGAGCCTGTATCATAATTACCGTGATCGCCCACATGTACTGATCTAATTCCTCTCCCAGCTGATATCTGAGTCTGAACTAGTTTGTGTACAATCTCAGCATTCTACTTTACAGTGAATTGAGCTTCATCCTACTTTCCATACCTGTCACCAAAACTTTCCCCATTTCCTAGCTCTATTGCAGCCTCGATCTGTATTCCTTCCTTATAAACTCTCCTTCTGAAAACTTCATTCATGTCTCTGCCTGTTCCAGTCTCAACTGTTATAATAATCGTCTCATTGACATCTCACCTTATGCCCTCCCTGAACCTCAGCTCATCCTCAACTCTGCTGCTTGTTTGCCAACTCACACGGAGTTCCATTCACTTATTACCCCTATAATCGTTGTGATAATGTCTCATTTTAAAATTCTCCTTCTTATCAATGTGTCTCTATGACTTCACTTCTCCAATTAGTCTGATTCTTCAGCTTATTTCTCATATATTCCTCAGATGTGTTTTCCTTCCAGCATTGTCCTATCCTGTGTTTAATGGGAATGTGCTTGCTTCTTTGTCCCTCCCTGACCATGATTTGAGCCCCTGTACAGTTGGTGGTACTGTGTAGTTGCTTGTATTATCATTCACGTCCAAAGCATCACACGTGCGGCTCCCTGTCCGACCGGGATTTTAGAAACATTGACTCATGTCTTTCACAATTATTCTCTGACTATCCACTAAAACTCCAAGTTAGTCACCGCGAGCTGATCAAACTTTAATCCACATGGGAAAACCCCTTAGAGGCTTGAGAACTATCAGGCATGAATCACAGACTTTTGGTCTGCAGGTCGGACAAGTGGGCAAAAGTGAGGACTGCAGATGCTGGCGATCAGAGTCTAGATTAGAGTGGTGCTGGAAAAGCACAGCAGGTTATGCAGCATCAGGGGAGCTGGAAATTCGATGTTTCGGTCAAAAGGCGTTCATCAACAAGTGGTTCGGAAGGGAAATGGAACTTTATCCTTCATTTCTATAGGGGTTGAGTTGAAAAGCAAAGAGGTAATGTTGCAGTTGTACAAGGCACTGGTGAAACCACACCTGCAGTACTGTGTGCAGTTTTGGTCTTCTTACTGGCACTGTAGGGGGTGCAGAGGATTTTCACTAGGTTGATTCCGAAGTCGAGGAGGGGTTGGCTTATGAGGAGAGACTGAGTAGATTGGGATTATATTATTTGAAATTGAGGGGATCTCACAGAAGCATATAAAATAATGAAGGGAATGGATAAAATAGAAATATAGAGGATGTTTCCACTGGCAGGTGAAGCTAGGACAAGAGGGCAAAGCTGCAAGAATAGAGGAAGCAGAGTTAGGACTGAAATTGGAAGGAAAACTTTCACTCAGAGGGTTGTTAATCAATGGAACTCTTTGCCTGGGGAAGTAGTTGACGCTTTTCAGGAAACTATTTTCAAGCTAAGGTATTTTTGTTTCAAACAATGAAGAAAATTAGGGATACAGTGAGAGGGCAGGTAGGTGGAGCTGAGTCCACGGAAAGCTCAGGCATGATGTGATTGAATGATGGAGAATGCTCGAAGGGCTGGCCGGCCTACTCCTGCTCCTAGTTCTTATGTTATAATCAGTAGCTTGGGCATTTATTGCTTACAATGAGTTGGCAAAGTAGACTGAGAGGAAGTTCAGTTGATGACATTGGCAGATATTTAAATTAACGTTACACAATGATCAAAAATGATGGGGAGGCCGTAGTCTTGTGGTGTCATCGCCAGATTGTTCTGGGACCCGAATTTCCAGCAGATGGTGGAAATTTATTTCAATAAAACAATCTCGAATTAAGAATCTCATGATGGCCATGAATCCATTGTCGATTTTTGGGGAGAAAAAACCCCTCTGGTTCACTGAAGTCCTTTCAGGGAAAGAATCTGCCATCCTTACCTGGTCTGGCCTACATGTGACTCCAGACCCACAGCAATTTGATTGACTCGTAACTGCCCTATAGGCAATTAGGGATGGGCAACTAATGCTGGCCGAGCCAGTGACGCCCTAAATCCATGAACAAATTTAATAAAAAACAAAATGGAATTGATGAGAAGATGAAATTTGTATGCTTAACAAGTGTAGTCAGGACGAGTACCAAATGAAAACAAAGTTGCACAAAATGATGAAAACTGCTGCTCCCCAGAGGATTGGGTTTCTTTTTTACAGCCCAACAGTTGAATGATATAAAGCAAATAAAGTTGAAGGCAATTGATTTAGGAAGGTCAGTTGTTGCAAAGTATAAACATAAATAGCACGAGGCTCCATGTGGAAATTTAAAATAGAAAAAATGTCGCTAAAACCTTTTTTGGAACAGTTGGAAGATGAAATCGGGAAGTTCCACACAGGAAAAATTGAAACTCCCAGATCACTCGAACAAATATTTTATATTGATTGCCGCATTGATTGGACATAGAAATATCCCAAAGGATTCACAGGACTTATTTTCAGGGCAACCTGTTTGATGAAGGAAATGATTACGGATAAACTATCCACCAAAAACCAGTGGTCTGTTTCCTGGATTTCGAAAGAATGTGCTTCAGACATATTCCTGGCATTCATTGAAATATCAGTACAGTCCAAGAGGATTTCATTGGAATCTAAGGTCATACTGTGATACCTGCGTCAAGGAGAGAGGAAGGTAGAAAAAAGGAAAATAAAGGTCAGGTAGCCTCATGTCTATTATTAGGAAACTGCTCGAGTCTATCATTCAGGGGAAAAAGATAGCATTTACAGTAATTTAAAAGGATCAAACAGACTCAACGTAGTCATCTGAAAGGAGAAGCAGTGATAATAAAAGCGAATTCTTAGCCCGTGTGTTTAGATTTGGTAAGCATTTTGTAAAATACCAGATAAAGCGTGTATTGCACAAGGTAGGAGCTTGTGGGTTGTTGTTCAGAGATTTAATATTTGTGAAGACACGAAGGAGTGAGTCTTGATTAATATGTCTGTGAGGGTTCAGAAAGATATAATAAATGGAGTACCACAAATGCCTGTACTTGGACTCCAGTTGCATACTCATGTATTAAAGGTTTGAGGGGCGGTGTAGAATGCAATCTATGCACATTTGACGGTCGTAAAAATAGGGTGGAGTGCCTGGTGCGATAAGGATATTAGAAATCTGCATTATGTAATTGAAAGATGGAGTTCATTGTAATAAAGTGTGAGGTCAAGCACTTCAGAAGGAAGAATGAAAAAACAAATGATTATTCATATGGACAGAGACTGTAAAAACAAAACACCAGCACAAGGAGATTTGGGTGTTGTGTCCGAGAAAACATTAGAATTGATCAATCTCCCAGGACTGGATCCTGTGTAAGCCAGGACGTTGTGGGAGCAAAGATATATAGACTGGAGAGTTGGGCTGAGAAATGGCAGATGGAATTCAATCGGGGCAAATGCAAGGTGCTGTATTTTGGAGGATCCAATTCAAGAGCGAATTATACCGTAAGTAGAAATGTCCAGGGGAAAATTGATGTACAGAGAGAACTCTGGGTTTTCAGGTCCTTTGATCCCTGAATTTGGCAACACAGGTCAATAGAGTGGTCACGAAATCATATGAAATGTTTTCTTTCATCGGACGAGGTATTTTGTACACGATATGGTAGGTCATGTTACAGTTCAGTAAGACTACGGTTCGACCTTACATTTGGTACATTTCTGGTCGCCACATTACCAAAACTATGTGAATGTTTTGGAGAGGGTGCAGAAGAGGTTCACTAGGATGTTGCCTGGCATGGAGGGCGCTTGCTATGAAGAGAGCTTGAGTAGTTTAGGAGTATTTACATTAGAAAGACAGAGGTTAGGGGGGGATATGATTGCGGTCAACAAAATCATGAGAGGTATAGACAGGTTGGATAGCAAGAAGCTTTTTTCTTTCCCCAGAGTGGCGTACTGAATTACGAGGGCCCTCGAGTTCAAAGTGAGAGCAGATATGTTTAGGGGAAGTACATGTGGTAAGTTCATTACACAGAAGGTGGGGTGCCAGCAGTGGTGGTAAAGTTGGGCACAATAGCGTCATTTAAGGTCGATCGAGACAAATACATGAATGGTTAGGGAGCTAAGGGATACAGATCCATAGAAAATAGGCTTAGATAGAGGAATTGGATCGGTGAGGTTTGGAGGGCAAAAGAGCCTATTCCTGTGTTGTAATATTCTTTGTTATTTTTTCTTTGTTCTTTATTCTTCGAAACGAATGGAACCCAGCAGGTACAATTGTTTCTTCTATAAACACAAGTGAATTACTGTAGAGGACTGGAGGGTGGCTAATGCTGCGCCTTTAGAAAGGCTGGAAGGAAAAGCATGGAAACGATAGACTGTGAATCTTACATTGTTGATGAGTAAATTGTTGGAAGTGATTTTGAAAGAAAGGATTTATATGCATGGAGAGGGAAGGACTTATTTGTGATGGTCAGAAAGGTTTTGTGTGAGAAGAATCATGTCTTACAAACATGATTTTAATTTGTTTTAAATGAAGTAACCAGAAAGATTGATTGTAACAGAATGGTAGATGTTCTTTAAATGAATATTAGCAAAGCCTTTGATAAGGTTCTGCATGGTAGACTAATGAATAAAGTTAGAGCATATGGGATTGAGGGTGAGCTTGCCAACTGAATGAATAGAGGATTTTGCTGTGGCCTAGAAGCCTGTGACCAGCAGTGTTCCACAGAGATCAGAACTGGATGGACTTTTGTTTGTCATTGATGTAAAAGATTTGGATGATATTATAGAAGGCATTTTCAGATGACACAAAAAGTGCTGGTATATTGGGCAGTGAGACAGTTGTCTGAGATTGAAAAGATATATTGATCAATTAGGTCAATGGATTGAGGAGTTTCAGATGGAGATTATATCCAGAAAATGTGATGTACTTCATGACGTAAAACAAACAATCATAGGGCCCGAGTGGTGTTTCAGACCACAGAGAACGAGGGGTTTTGGCACATAATTCTTTGAACTTTGTGTCACAGGTCGAAAAAATGGTTCAGAAGGCAATTAGCACGCTTGCCTTCGTCGCTCAGACGTTTCAGTATAGGCGTCCAGATTTCATATTGAGGTTATACTGGGCATTGGTAAGAGCTTTTTTTGGAGTACTGGGTCCAGTTCTAATCACCCTGCCAGAGGAAGGACGTTATTAAGCTGGTTAAGGTTAAAACGATTTACGGGAATGTTGCTAAGAATGGAGGGATTGGGGGAGAAGGTGAGATTGGATCGACTCATACATTTTTTTCCCTGGAGCACACGAGATTCAAGGGTAACATTCTGGATATTTATAAAATTATGAGCGATATTGATAAAGTGAATGGCATGTTTATTTTCTCTAGGACGGAGGAGTTCAAAACCAGCGAGAATATTTTAAAGTGAGAAGACAAAGTTTTAAAAAGTACAAGATGGACGACATGTTGTTACATAGAAATGTTAGTGTGTGCAATGAACTTTCAAACAAAGTGGTGGATGCAGGTACAGTAACGACATGTAAAAGATGTTTGGGTAGGTACAAAAACAGGAAATGTTCAGAGGGATATGGGCCAAATGCAGACTGGTAGTATTAGTTGAACCAACGAGTGTGTTTCCTTATTGTTTGATTCTGTAACTCAGACTCGTTTACCTTTTATAAAAATGGTTAATGACTTTCCAATATCTGTGTCAAAGTGAATACTTATTCTTAAAATGGATTTCCCGGTTTTAGTCTTCCATACAAGAGGAAATGTCCATCAGGTATTCACCTGATACACTGTTTTCATATCATATTTTGTACAATAGCAGAATCACTTAAACTGAGACCTAAAGTACATATCCTTCATAATACAAGGCCTTCAACTCAGAAACAATAATGTGAAATTTCTAAATCAAATGTTTGTGGTTTACCGGAAAGCAAAAGAACTATGAATAGCTGACATAGACTGATCCCTGGAGCACTGCACTGGTTTCAGTTTTCCAAACTGAAAATCAACATAAAACTCTACTCACAACCACCTGTTGTAAATCAGGAGCAAATCCAGAATTTTCTGGAAAATCTCAGCGGATCTGGCAATTTCTGTGAAGACAAATCAGAGTTAACATTTTGGGTCCGGTAAACCTTCCTCAGAATGGTGCTCTTCCTCTGTTTGAATCTTTCTTTTTGTCAGTTTAGGATGAAAAACAGTTAATACTGCATCAGGTGTGATCTCAGCGATGCTCTGTACTGATGCAGTAAAACATTCCTACGATTAAACCCGATAACCATTGCAGCATCGTTCCATTTAACTTCCGAATCATTTGTTGCACATGCTGACTAACTTTACATGATTCATGCAGCAGTAACTTTCATAATCCACATTAAACATTTTCTGCTGAAGGTTTTGACACTAAACCACTCCTGAATGTATCCCATTGCTGACTGTCTGCATCAAGTTGACAACGTATTGAATGACTATCTTGGTTTCTTAGCTCATTGAACTCTAATTTATCGGGTCATCCAAATAACTGTAACCTGTGGCGTGCCTCAAAGGTTAATCTGCATCAGTTATCCAACCTGCAAACCAATATTAATCTCTACACACTACTTCCTGTTATATTCAGGAGTCTACTGTGCTTCTGCAACACCTCAGGCATTTTGAATGGCCTCGTCCTGTGCTGTGCAGTGTACACTGAAGGGCTGAATAACATCACCTTGTTTTTATCTAACTCCTTAGAGGGGCAGAATGGCCCCCACTATCCCATTGCGTTACTAGCTGAATGTGATAGTTCTCTTCTTTTGTCTGTTCCCAATAAACACTGACTCTGCTGTCTATCAAAGGTAGTTGATCTCAGCCTTGAATACCTTCAATAACCCAATCTTCATTGTTTCCTGGGAATGAGAAAATCCCCAACGCGAATAAAAGATCCTAGACTTAGTCTTAAATGGAGCTCGCTTATTTATATATTCTGTTAACCTCATAGGAAACAACAATAATTAGGAATAGATAAAAACCACTCAGCCCTCCTAACATGTCGCACATTACCACTGACTACATTTTGGTTAAATATCTGTCAAAGCCAGCCTGCACAGTACACTCACAACGACATTTCCAGGTATCAATGAATCATAAGAAACGAGAACTGAGTTGGGACATTTGCGCCATCAAATCTGCTCTGCTGCTTGGTCATGGCTGTTTTGTTTCTTAAGCACATGCTTCTCACTTCTCCCCATTACTCTTGATTCCATTATTAGTTAAAACTTTATCTAACCCTATGTGAAAGACAGTATCGTGTCTATGTTTGCATGTTTGTTCATATATGACTGTCTTTATGTCTGTTCGTGCATATGTCTGTTGTAGGTTTAAGGATTTATTTTGCCGTCCTCTTTTTTAAAGTTAGGTTTTCAGGCAAAGCCACCCAGCAATCTTCCAGAGCAACTAAAATATGTTGTTCGTGAGACGTTGTTGTTTTAAAAAACTTGAACAAAAGAAGCAGCCTCAATGAGTACAGTCAAGGTCTGATAGAACCAGCGTGAATACTCTGTAGTTTTCTTGATTTGAAGACAGGGGTGTACAAAGTTAAAAATCACACAGCACCAGGTTATAGTCCAACCGGTTTAATTGGGAGCACACTAGCTTTCGGAGCGCGATTCCTTCATTAGGTGATAGTGGAGGACACAATTCTAAGGCACAGCATTTATAGCAAACATTTGCAGTGTAATGTAACTGAAATTATACATTGAAAAATACCTTGATTGTCTACTAAGTCTTTCATCTGTTCGAATACCATGATTGCTTCACTTCTTTCATGGGTAAATCACAAAACGTTTTTTGAAAAGTTGCATTCTCAGGTTAGCTGTAACACTGGGTGTTAGCTAGACAATATGTTGAAGGTGTTAGTCCCCTGTGTTCTCTGGCTATGCCATGATGTTTAGATTGATTCTAATTTTAAAAAAGTGAGAAAACAGAGTTTTACATAAATTCATGCAATTTTTGAGCTCAAAGCTTTATATGAATTCATGCAGTTTTTGAACAAATTACAATGTAACTCTGCAAGTTCAAATTCACACCACAAAATATATGTGTGCATGTGGGTCTTTGTCTGTCTGTGTTTGCGTGTCTGGGGTGGGAGGTTGTGAGTGTCTGTGAGAGAGAGTGTATATGTGAGTGCATGAGTGTAGAGTGGTTTAGGTCTCTGAGAGGATGACTGTGTGGGTATAGGAGTGAGTGCGTCTGGAAGGGTGTGTGTGCATGTCTGTGTATATGTGTGGCTGTGTCTACGTGTGTGTATAGAAGTGCCTGCGTGTGTGTGTGTGTGTGGGAGTACCTGTGTGTGTGTATAGTGCAATGGTGATCACCTGTAATGTGATATGTACCCAAAGTCCCTGTTGAGGCCCGCCCTATTGGTACCGAACTTAGCTATCAGTCTCTGCTCTGCCACCTTTCGCTGCTGCTTGTCCCGAAGTCCGCCTTGGAGGATGGTCACCGGAAGGTCCGAGGTCGAATGTCCTGGACCACTGAAGTGTTCCCCAACTGAGTGGGAACACTCCTGTCTGTTGATTGTTGTGTGGTGCCCATTCATCCGTTTTCCCTAATGTAACATGCCTCAGGGCATCCTTGCCTGCAACGTATAAGATAGATAACGTTGGATGGCTCACACGAGTACCTGCCACGTACAAGGTGGGAGGAATCCCCACGTGTAATGATGGTATCTATGTCCACAATCTGACACATTTTGCAGTGCCTACCGTGACAGGGTTGTATGCAGGCAAGGATGCCCGGTGGCATAGTACAATGATAAAAGCGAACGAAGGCTACGACAATGGATGAATTGCCACTGCACAACTATCAACAGACAGGAGTGTTCCCTCCCAGTTGGGGAACACTTCAGTGGTCCAGGACTTTCGACCTCGGATTTCGGGTGACCATCATCCAAGGCGGACTTCAGGACAGGCAGCAGCGAAAAGTGGCCGAGCAGAGGCTGATAGCTAAGTTCGGTACCCATAGGGAGGACCTCAACCGGGACGCTGGGTTCATGTCACATTACAAGTGACCACTATTGCACTATACATACACACACAGGCACTTCTATACACACACATACACACGGACACACATATACACAGACACGCACACAGACACTCACATACACCCTTACAGACACACACACTCCTACACCCACACAGGCATCCTCTCAGAGACTTATACCACGCCACACTCATGCGCACACATATAAACTCCCTCTCACAGACACTCACTATCCCCCGACCCCAGACACACACAGTCAGACAATGACACACGTGCACACATATATTTTGTGGGGTGAATTTGTACTTGCAGAGTTACATTGTACTTTGCTCAAAAAAGGCATGAATTCATGCAAAACTCTGTTTTCTCACTTCTTAGAATAGAAACAATCTAAACATCATGGCATAGACAGAGAACACAGGGGGATAACACCTTCAACATATTGTCAAGGTAACGCCCATTGTTACAGCCAACCTGAGAATGCAACTTTTAAAAAAAGGTTTTGTGATTTACATATGAAAGTAGTGAAACTATCATGGTATTCCAACAGATGAAAGATTCAGTAGAAAATCAAGGTATTTTTCAATGTATAATTTCAGTTACATCACATTGTAAAATTTTGCTGTAAATTCTGTGCCTTAGACTTGTGTCCTCGACTATCACCTGATGAAGGACCGTCACTCCGAAAGCTAGTCTGCTTCCAATTAAACCTGTTAGTCTATAACTTGGTGTTGTGTGATTTTTAACTGTGTAACTTTCAGCAGTTGTAGCCGGGATATCAACTGGTTGGAAGTTCTGCTACATGTCGCTGGCTACTACTTTCTCTGAATTTTCCCTTCTGGGTTGCAGGAGTTGCATGTGAGACAATTTGTTTTTCTGAATGTTTGTGCCCAGGGTGTATTTCTGGGATGTTCCATATTTGGAACAGTTACTGTTAATTAGTAAAATATTTTACTAAGTTTTGCTAAGTTTTCCAATAGAGTTAAGTTATTCCACGTTCATCTTTCTTTGATCATATTTTAAATTTGGTGTTCAAATAAATTGCGTTTTGTGTAACTACAATTAGTTTGATCAATTGAATTGTATCTGAAACATAACACTTACATTTACCTTTAAAATAAGAAAGCGTTAAAGTTCAGGCTAACTTCTTCGTCTCTTTTGAGAGTTCTGATCTGATCAGTAACACTGTGAATTGGGTTCTCTCTTGTTTTGGGGAGAGTGGATTAATTGAAAAGGGGGATAATGCCTCGTTCCCATGTGTGTTTAAAAATGATGTAATGTCACCATCTGCTGGTTCACTAACACCACTGTGCAAGCAGCAGGTTTAACAGAATCCCTTCAGTGTGGAATTCAGGCCATCTTTATCACACCAACCCGCCATGGAGTGTCCCACAATCGTTCCCATCACTGTAACCCTGCATTTTCTATGGTTAACCAATGCTAGCCTGCATATTCCAGGGCATTATGGGCAACTTAGCATGGCCAATCTACCTACCCTGAACATCTTTGGATTGCAGGAGAAAAGTTGAGACCTCAGTGTTTGTTTGAGAATGCATCAATGACTGTCAATCGCACACATTGTGCGGCTGTGTCGTGCTTGAAAGAATAGCTTGGCAATAGAGTGGAGTTTGTGTGACCATTTGAAATCTTGTCCCTGAGACATTAGAGAATGTACAACATAGAACAGTACAGACAGAACAGGCCCTTTGTGCCGAGTTAAATCCTAATGTAAAATATAATAACTTAATCTCAACGCCGCACCCCTCAACTCACTGCTCTCCATGTGCATGTCCAGCAGTTGCTTACATGTCCCCAATGACACTTCTTCCACCACCATCGCTGGCAACGCATTCCATGAATTCGCAACTCTCTGCGTAAAGAACCTACTTCTGACGTCTCCTCTGTACATTTCTCCAATATCTTCAAACTATGACCTCTCGTACCCGTAAATTCTGCCCTGTGGGTAAAATTATCTGGCTATTGACTCTATCTATTCCTCTCGTTATCTCGATCAGGTCTCCTCTCGTCCTCCTTCTCTCAAGAGAGAAAAGTTCGAGCTTTTTCAACGTTTCTTTATAAGGCAAGCCCTCTAGTCCAGACAGCATCCTGGTAAACCTTCTTTGCACCCTACCAAACCCACTATATCGTTCCTACAGTAGGGTGACCAGAACTGGACACAATATTCCAAGTGTGGTTTCACCAGGGACTTGTAGAGCTGTAGCAAAACCCCGAGACTCTTAAACTCGATCACCCTATTAATGAAAGCCAAAACACCATATGCTTTCTTAACAAAACTATCCACTTGGGTGGCAACTTTGAGGAATCTATGTATTTGCACATCCAGATCGCTCTGTTCCTCCAGACTTTCAAGTATCCTGCCTTTAATACTATATTCAGCATTTGAGTTCGACCCTCCAAAATGCATCACTTCGTATTTATCTCATGTTGAACTCCATCTGCCATTTATCAGCCCAACTCTGCATCCTGTCTGTGTCCCGCTGCAGCCTGCAATAGCCCTCGATACTATCGATGGTACCTCTAACCTTTGTGTCATCTGCAACTTTACTAACCCACCCCTCAATGTCCTCTTCCAAGTCATTTTTCAAAATTACAAAGAGCAGAGGCCCAAGAACAGAGCTGTGCGGGACCCCACTCAACATTGACCTCCGGGCAGAATACTTTTCATCTACAACCACTCTCTGCCTTCTGTCAGCCAACCAATTCTGAATCCAGATAGCCAAATCCCCCTGTCTCCCATACTTCCTCACCTTATGTATGACCCTACTATGGGGAACCTTATCAAATGGAGGTGGACATGTCTAGCGTTAACCTGTTGGCGCCATTGGGTTATTGAAAATGCATTCTCGCTTACCATTTGTCAGAAGGTAGAGCAAATAAAATGCAAGTACCAGAACGTGCAATCAAATGATCTCATCTCCTTCCACAATGGTTCACTTAGAGATGTCTGAAGACAGCTGCTGTGGAAACACTCCTTAATATGTACACTATTTGTCAGAAATACTGCCCAAATTCAGTCTACATTGTAGACGGAGCACAGACATTTCTCCATATGAGCCCCAGTACAATTGCAATCCTCTCCACACTAGTCTTGTGTGTGTGTGTGTGTGTGTGTCTCTGTCTTCTTGTTGATACTGCTGTGGGTTTGCATTATGCTGTGACCTGCTGCCCTCCCTCCCTCTCTCTCTGACGGAATTCCAGACCATCCGCCACTGTCTGAACAATGGAGTGGAGAGGCAAGCAGAGAGTGGAATTCCATCGCTTTCGGCAACGGAAAACCACCAGACCAGTCCCACACAGAGATACACACACACTAATACACACAGTAATACATACACACAGATGCAGACGTACAAATCATTGGACACACACACAAACACACACATGCACACACACACACAACACACTGGCAAGAGACAAACATGGGGCATCAGTCGATATTTCTCTTTCTCTGTGGCGAATTCTCACTATTTCACCTTCTTTGCATGGTGTGCATATTATTTCTATTTCTCTGTTTGCAGCATGTCATTTTTGTTTCTCTGGGTCTGTGGAATGTGTGTTGATATTTCTGATTCTCCTTTGGTATCAGTGTGCTCCTTGATCACATCAGAGAATCTGTCAGTATTTCAGTTTTTTTGCAGGCGAAACTAAGGACCGCAGATGCTGGAGATCAATATCGCGAGTGTCGTGCGGGAAAAGCACAGCAGGTCAGGCAGCATCTGAAGAGCAGGTGAATCGGCATTTCAGGCATAAGCCTGATGAAGTACTTATGCCTGTAATCTCGATTCTCCTGTTCCTCGGATGCTACCTGACTTGCTGTGCTTTTCCAGCAACACAATCTCTTTCAGTTATATTGAGTGGAGCGTGACTCTACGACAACTTCGATGCCTGTTGATGTCACCAAACCTGGAAGAATTGTAAAGTGTGTCGAGGTCGCAGTGCAACAACAACAGGGCACCGACATGTTGGTGTAGTGTTCAGGTATGCAGCATATGACGATCAGTGAAGGGCAGTGTGAGGTGATGCACTTTGGAAGGAAGGACATTGGAAGACAATATAAAATGGTCTGTACCGTTATAAAGGGGGTGCAGGAGCAGAGGGCTTTCGGTGTGTATGAGGAGAAATTATTGAGGATTTCAATACAACTTGTGAGGGCAGATAATATCGCAGATTAGTTTCAGTATCTGAGCTGATTATGGGAGGAGGTGTAGGAGGGAGCCTCCATGCTCCCTTCCTGGGAGGTGGTGGTGATGATGTGTTGGTGAGCCCACCGTCCTGTTCACCGAGGCTGTGGGGTATCCCATTTGTACCATCTCGACACAAAAGGGAAATGGCATCAGGGCCACGGCTTCTAAGTTGTATCGGAGAAATGGAACTGACAGTGGGTTTAAAGTGAGAATTGTCCTGCACCGAACATTGCGCCTTACTCGGTTGGTGGGACGTGGACGTTTCAGAATCTCCATACGAGGCGTCCCGGTCCTCACCGGCTCGTACCAGGGAGGTGAGGGAACGGCTGTCAGGCACTCAAACCATCCGACTTGGCCCATTCTGTCCTTTTCCAGGCTGTTTCTCCTGGAATGGGAGAAAGGCGGAAAGGTTGGGAGGGTGGGAGTGGGTGGCCCTGCTGTTAGTGCTAGTGTAGGTAGGGGCGAATGGTGAGGGTTCCGATGGGAGCCAGTCGACAGTGTTGTATCCATGCCATGTTATTAGTGTGGGAGCTATAATGGAGATGAGGTGGGGGGGGGGGGGGGGGGAGTGGAAGGTGCTGCATGCACTAGTGTTAGTGGTGGAGCATATACTTTGATTGGTGGCAGGTGCTGCAACAGATATACAGTGCGTGTTAGAAAGCAGAGAGAATATGATGACCCTTATCCTGGCAAAGTGGGGAAAATTATTGATGCTTGTCTTGTATTGCTGGACATTCCTTCAGACTGCAGATACTGCACTGAGCTGGGTGGTGAACTCAGACCATGACCATGCTCGGTGGGTCTGGTGGTGTGGCCCTCTCTGGGAAGAGAATGGCCCTCCTCTGTACTAGCCCATCTACCAGGATCTCCGTGCACCTGTCGACAAACCGTGGTATAATTGCCTCTTATCTGCCATGCTCGGATTAAACTGCATAGGGCAGCTCCAGACTGGGAAAGCTCAACCGTGTGCCCATTGGCCTTTTAGATTAGATTAGATTGCAGCGTGGAAACAGGCCCTCCGGCCCAACAAGTCCACACCGACCCGCCGAAGTGCAATCCACCCATACCCCTACATTTACCCCTTACCTCACACTACGGGCAATTTAGCATGGCCAATTCACCTGACCTGCACATCTTTGGACTGTGGGAGGAAACCGGAGTACCCGGAGGAAACCTACACAGGCACCGAGAGAACGTGCAAACTTCACACAGTCAGTCGCCTGAGGCGGGAATTGAACCCGGGTCTCAGGCACTGTGAGGCAGCAGTGCCTGTTAAAGATGAAACCAGTGCCAGGGATCACGGAATATCCAGGGGCATCCGGGCGACGATGGGGACCTCGAGCCACGACCAGTCTGAGAAGCGGCCTGACATTCAACAAAGAGGCACCGTGGCGTGCGGTAGATGGTTAATCAAGTGTGTTTGATAAGATAGCACCAGGAAACTAGATCGGCCTTGTGCAGACGATACCTCTGTCTCTCTCAATGAAAATTTCACTGAGCCAAATTATTGTTCGATTCACATCAATGTGGCGAACACCCTGCTGATACCACTCACAGTTACAAAGCTGCAGGTGCTTAGTCAATACTCTCCATCACAGAGAAGGAGCTAAACGTGAACTATCCTTGGGAAATAAGGCAGGGCAGGTGACTGAGGTATCGCTGGGGAAGAAGTTTGCGGTTAGTAGTCATAATTTCATTACTTTGAAAACAGAGATGGAAAAGGATGAACTGGATGTAAAAGTTAACATTCTAATTTGTAGGAAGGCCAATTTTGATGTTATTAGGCAAGAACTTCCCCCAAAGTGGATTAGGACAGATATTCGCAGATACGAGGCCAACAAAAAATGAGATGTGAAGTAGACAGAGACACTATGTCTCTGTTAGGGTGAAGCATAAGGCTGGTAGGAGTAAGAAATGCTGGAGGACTAGAGAAAGTGAGACCCTGGACACGGATAAGAGGGAAACATATGTCAGTAAAAGATAGCAGGAATTGAGATTTTTTTCAGTATTCATTCACGGGATGAGCGTATCGCTGGTTGGACCTACATGTGCTGCCGATCGCTAATTGCCCAGAGGGTAGTTAAGTCACACACATTGTTGTTGGTCTGGAGTCACAACGACCCAGACCAGGTAGGTATGGCAGTTTGCTTCCATCAAGGACATCAGTGAATCCACCAATCAAAAGTGGATTCATCATCGCCATCAGCCTTGTAATCACAGCATTGCCCTTTGATGTGAAGGGCAGTGTTTGTCACTGACCACCCGGGTGTTTTCCTATCTTCCTGGTGGTGGAATTTGAATAAAGATTTTATTTGTGCACTTTGTGTTTTTCACTGTCTCACACCTGCACACACACACACAAAATAAGCACTACCGCACTTAGGTGGTAGTGTGGGGAAAAAAGAAATAAGAAGAAAAAAAATAAAGAAAAAAAAATAAAAAAAATAAACAGAAGCATCAGGGACTCTGTTCACAATAGGAGCCGGCTCTGAGCTAACGTGGGTCACTGCCATATACCGTGCATGTAGAAACAAAAGGTGATTTGGTGACGGAAAAAAAGAAAAAAAGAGAAAAAAAAGAAAAATAAATCAGCCTTGTAATTCCAGATTTAAAGTGAATCTCTAGAAGAGTCTAAAGCCAGTAGGGGTACACTTAAGAGGGAGATCAGGAGGCCATAAAGGGGACATGAAATAGATTTGGTAATTAGGGTTAAGGAGAATACAAAGGGACTCTACAAGTACATTAAAAACAAAAGTGTAATTCAAGAGATCTTCGGGCTAATTCATGATCAGCAAGTCTGCCGATATGCAGAACCACAGGAGATTGAGTCTGTACTAAACAAGCATTTTGCATCAGCGTTTATGTGCAGAAGGATATGGAAGCTAGGGAACGTCGGAAATAAACAGTGACATCTTGAAATTGTCTGCATTACAGAGGAGGAGATTCTTGAGTTCGTAAAGCATGTAAAGGTTGAAAAATACCCCAGGTCCTGATCAGGTGTACTCGGGAACTATATGGGAGGCGAGGGAAGTGATTGCTGGGCCTATTGCTGAGGTATTTGCATCATGACTGCTGAACAATAGGAGGTTGCTAACCTTTTCCATTATTTCAAAAATGATAGAAGGGTGGTAAAGAAAAGCCGGTGAGCCTGACGTCAGTGGTGGGAAAATTGGTAGAGGATTATGAGGCACAAAGTTTGCATACACTTTGAAATGCTAGGATTGATAAGGGATGGTCGACATCGCTTTAAGCATTGGAAATTGTGTCTCACTAAATTTACTGAGTCTTTTTTTGAAGAAGTGACCATGAGGATTCATTGAGGTAGAGAGGTGTATGTTGCCGATATGGACTTCAGTCAGGCATTTGACAACTTTCCGCGTGTTAGACAGGTTAACAAGATTAGTTCACATGGAATAATGGGAGAACTAGCCATGTGGATACAAAATTGGCTCGAATGTAGGAGACAGAGGGTGATGGTGGAGGACTGCATTTCGAACTGGAGGCCTTTAACCACTAGTTGCTACAAGAATCGGTGCTGGGTCCACTGCTTTTCATTATTTATATAAAACAGTTGGATGTGAACACAGCAGCGAGAGAACATAGAACATAGACATAGAATATAGAACAGTACAGCACAGAACAGGCCCTTCAGCTCACGATGTTGTGCCGACCATCGATCCTTGTGTAAGGTAAACCTCAAATTTCTGTGACCATATGCATGTTTAGTAGTTCCTTAACTATCCCCAATGACAACGTTTCCACAACTGTTGCTGGCAACGCATTCCATGCTGTCACAAGTCTCTGCAGAAAGAACCTGCCTATGTCATCCTCGCCATACTTTCCGTGAAACAACTTAAAACTATGACCCCTCGTGTTAACAATTTCTGCCCTGTAAAAAAGTATCTGGCTATCAAATCTATCTATGCCTCACATTATCTTGCACGACTCAATTTATTCCCGTTTCTTCCTTCTTTTTTCCAATGAAAACATTCTGAGCTCAGTCAAACTCTCTTCGTAAGATAAGCCCTCCATTCCAGGCAGCATCCTGGTAAACATCCTCTGAACCTTCTCCAAAGCATCCACATCTTTTCTATAATAGGGCGACCAGAACTGGACACAGTATTCCAAGTGCTGTCTAACCAAAGTTTTATAGAGCGGCAACAAGATCTCATGACTTTTAAAGGCAATCCCCCTGTTAATGAAACCCAAAACACCATATGCTCTCTTAACAACCCTGTCAACTTAGGTGGCAATTTTAAGGGATCTGTGTACTTGCACACCAAGATCCCGCTGTTACTCCAAACTACCAAGAATCCTGTCTTTAATCATGTACTCAACTTTCAAGTTCGACCTTCCAAAATGCATCACTTCGCATTTATCCAGGTTGAACTCCACCTGCCACATCTCCACCCATCCCTGCATCCTGTCAATGTCACGCTGCAGTCTACAACAGTCCTCTATACTGTCAACGACACCTCTAACCCTTGTACCGTCTGCAAACTTGCTGACCCATCCTTCAATCTCCTCATCCATGTCATTAATAAAAATTACTAAGACTTCTTTCCACTGCCATTGGAAAGTCTTCTGTCGACCAGCCAATGTTGTATCCAGACAGCTAAATCTTCCTTTATCCCATTCCTCCTGACTATCTGAAAGAGCCTTCCATGGGGAAACTTATCAAATGCCATGCTGAAGGCCACATACACAACATCCACCACTCGACCCTCATCAACTTGTAGTTGGTAAGTTTGCAAATGATACCAAAATTGATGGTGTAGTGGACAACAAGGAAGGTTTACGTCTCAGTACAATGGGATCATGATCAGGTGGGCTGTTGGGCAGAGTAGTGGAAAATAGTGCTTAATCTAGAAAAATGTGAGGTGCTGAATTTTGGAAATGCAAATCAGAGCACTTAATGGAAAGGTCCTGGGGAGTGTTGCAGAACAAAGAGACCTCGGATTGCAGGTTCATATTTCCTTGAAAATTGAATTACAGTTAGACAGAATAGTGTAGAAGGCATTTGGTATGCTTGCCTTTGTTGGTCAGTGCTTTGGCTAAATGAATTGGGAGGTCATGTTGCTGCTGTACAGCACATTGGTTCGCCACTTTTGGAGTACCGCATTCAATTCTGCTCTCCCATATATTGGAAAGATATTGTGAATCCTGAAGGGAGTCAGAAAAGTTTTGCAAGTATGTTGCTAGGAGTTGACTACAGGGAGAGGGTGAGTAGGTTGGGTGATTTTACTTGGAACATGAGGGGCATATAAAGGGTGAATAACCAAGATCTTTTCACCAAAATGAGAGAGCATGGATTTCAGGTGAGAGGGGAAAGATTTTGTTTTAAAATAACCACAGGAGCCGCTTTTTCACACAGAGGAGCGTGCATATGTGGAATGAACTGCCACAGGAGGTTGTGAATGCTGTTACAAATGCAACATTTAAAAGGCATTTTGGGGGGATCCAAGATGGCGGCGACCCAGTAAGACTGAGTCTATAGTGCTCCTCCCAAGACTTGGGCACAGTGGGTCACCTACCCCCTACCAAGCTCACCAAATCATTTATAAATCATTTATAATAGTTTAGTAACTCAATTAGTTGTGTAATATTACATTTAAGCAACTTTATCCTAAGTTAAAATGACTAAAGGGAAGGGAGCCCGCAGCTCTCAGCAAGCAGGAACCCCTCCCCCACACTCTCCAGCTGGTCGTCGAAAAAATATTTGTTTGCTGGGCCTTCCCGAACGGGAAGAGGAAGGCCAGCTTACAGCATTCCTGGAGCAGTGGCTGCCGCAACTTGTAAATCTGCAAGCTGGATCAGGCCAGGTAAGGGTGGAATGGGCCTACCGGGTAGCAATACGCGGGCCCGGCTCGAACCAGCGCCCACGCCCGGTCCTGTTCCGGCTGCAGAGCTACAGGGAGAGGCAGATACTCATAGAAGCCTCTAGAAATCTCGGAAAAGACCCCCAAGCTATGATCTACAAAGGATCCAAGATCATGCTATTTCAGGACTTTTCCCCGGCTCTGGTTCGAAAGAGGAAGGCATTCGACGAGGCGAAGAAGCGTTTAAGGGACTTAAATGTTCAGTACTCCTTACGCTACCCAGCGATGTTACGTTTTAACCATGAAGGATCTGTATATAACTTTGGATCACCAGAAAAGGCTAAGGAATTCTTGGACTCTCTTAGATAAACTGTAGGACATAATGGATGTTGGTCTGCCTTTCCCCCCCCCGCTTTGGTTTATATCCCCTCCCTTTTTTTTTTCTTACCTTACTGCTTAATATTATCATGGGGGGTGGGGAGAGGGATTTGATTTTCTCCCCCCCCCCCCTTGGAGTTGTTTTCTGTTATTATTTTATGTATATATGAGGGATGTATGTATATGTGTGTGTGTGTGTATGTATGTATATATATATATATGTGTGTATGTGTATGTATATATATGTATATATATATATAAGCTGGGGGATTTGGTTAATGTTGGTGGGGGGAGGTGGTTACCTTATTCGATTTTACCTCTGTCTTTAGGAGCGGGATTGTTTTTCCCTTCGTTATTTTGTATTATCATATTTAATTATTATTTGTTGAACTGGTAATTTTATAGTTATATGTTTATATATGGTATTAACATTACCAAATATACCCAGGTGTTGATAGGGGTGGGGGTGGGGTGCTCACTGTTAACTCTAGCTTTGTATTATATTTGAATTTTCCTCATTTTATTGAGGAGTGCCTGGGTCAAGGGTATCTCCACTTAGATACATTTTATATTTTTTTTATTTAGAAATAGTTTTTTACTGTATTGTTGTGGGTGTATTAAAGAGGCTTTATTTTTGTAAATTTTACATGTTCCATGCTCGGGATGTTCTGGATAGGGTTCCCCCTCCCGAGGGGTCTCGGATTGGCCCAGAGGATTATGGTTGATCAGTCGGTTAAGTGGTGCACCTGGAATGTCAAGGGGAGTAATTCGCCACTTAAAAGGAAGAAAATATTATCAAATCTTAAGAAGGAAAGAGTTGATACAGCTCTCCTACAGGAGACACACCTGTCAGATAAAGAACACTTGAAATTACGACAGGGCGGATTTGATCAGGCCTTTTTTTCTTCTTTTAGCTCAAAAAGCAGGGGAGTTGTTATTCTTGTTCGGAAGAATTTCCCTTTCAAAATCCTAAAGCAGATAAAAGACGAATCTGGACGATATATCTTGATTAAAGCCCTCATAAATGGAGAGGAATATGGGATTTTAAATTTGTACTGCCCCCCCGGCACACCCCTTTAAATTTATAACGGAAGCCTTTTCAAAATTGATGGCTTTTGATGTCCATCATATAATTATAGGGGGAGACTTTAATTGTATTATGGATCCGGAAATAGACAGGATTCCTAAGAGCACTGCAGGAGTATCTCCCAGATCTAGACAACTGATGGATCTGAACAAAGAATTAGGATTAGTAGATGTATGGAGATGTCTTCATCCACAGGGTAGAGATTTTTCTTTCTACTCTAATCCACATAAATGTCATACCAGAATTGATATGTTTTTTGCCCCCTCGATTTTTTTAAATTCCATATCATCCTGTAAAATAGGTAATATAGCAATTTCTGACCACGCTGCTGTATATATGGAAACTAAGGCGAGGAACAGTGGGACATCCCCTCGGCATTGGCATATGGACCCCTTCTTAATGAAAGATAGTAAATTTGTAAAGTACTTCTCTCAAGAATTTAAAACTTTTTTAGAAATTAATTCAGGTACAGCTAGCAACCCGTCAATGATGTGGGAGACCATCAAAGCTTACACGCGAGGCTTGATCATCTCCTACTCAGCGACCCAGAAGAAATTAAAGGGAGAACAACAGCGTCTGCTTGAAGCCCGCTTAAAAGCGGCTGAAACAGCATACACTGATAGACCTTCTATTATTAAATTGCAAATGATTACAGCTCTTAGGACAGCTCTAAATACTACACTTACTCAAACGGCTAAGAGGGAAATATTATTTGCAAAGCAAAGGTTATATGAATATGGCGACAAACCGGGTAGATACTTAGCATTTCTTGCAAAGAAAAAAAAGGCCCCTCAGACTATTATGTCTATCAAGGAAAGTACGGGTATTTTGACTCATGATCATAAAAAGATTAATGCGACCTTTAGAGAATTCTATTCTGAGTTATATAAATCACAGGATTGTGAAGATAGGACGAAGAGGATGCAGTCATTTTTAAAAAATTTGACTTTTCCAGACCTAACTCCGGAACAAGTATCGGTCCTAAATGCTCCTCTTACACCCCGAGAAATAGTTGATGCAATTAGGCACCTTCAAAATGGTAAGGCGCCGGGCCCAGATGGCTTTCAAGCTGAATTCTATAAAGAATTTACAGAAATACTGGTTGGTCCACTTATGGACATGTATAACTATGCATATAGTCAGGGCTGTCTCCCGCCTTCGCTGAAAGAGGCAAATATCTCTCTTATCCTTAAAAAAGGAAAGGACCCAGAAGATTGTACATCATACAGACCAATATCCTTGCTAAATGTAGATTTTAAAATCCTCTCTAAAACGTTAGCACTGAGATTAGAAAGGATACTGCCACATATTATAAAGGAGGATCAGACGGGGTTTATTAAGGGCCGTAGATCATCCAATAATGTTAGAAGGGCTCTGAATATGATTCAAGCTTGTCATCAGGGAAAGATACCAGGAGTAGTGGTTTCATTAGACGCGGAAAAGGCATTTGACAGGGTCGAATGGTCATATTTGTTTTACACATTGGAGAGGTTTGGTGTTGGACAGGTGTTTACCAAATGGATCTCAACATTGTATAGTGATCCCAAAGCAGTTGTGGTTACCAATGGATTAGGCTCGGATAGCTTCAGTGTGGGTAGGGGCTGCCGTCAGGGATGTCCCCTCTCGCCATTGTTATTCACGCTAATAATTGAACCACTAGCAGAAGCTATACGAGCTGATCCTAATATAGTGGCCCCAAGGATTGGTACAGGTAAACATAAAATTACCCTTTATGCAGATGATGTTCTTCTATTCCTCAGTAACCCTTTGATGTCCATACCTCGCTTAATCCAAGTTATTAATACATTTAGTGCATTCTCAGGCTATAAAATTAATTTTTCAAAATCGGAGGCTATGCCAATGGGTGGCCTTGCTGTGATACCCCGCTTAGCGGACGGTTCCCTTTTTCCCTTTCGCTGGTCCCTGGAGGGTTTCTTATATTTAGGCATTTTTATTACTCCAGTATTTGGTCAGTTGTATAAGGCTAATTTTGTGTATTTATTGGAAAGGATAAGGCAGGACCTCCAGCGATGGGGAGACCTGCCAATTTCCTCGTTGGGTAGAATAGCATTAATCAAAATGAATATCCTGCCCCGTCTCCTATATCCTATGAGAATGCTTCCGGTGATGCTGCCGAGGACGGCTTTATGTAAATTATACGGCTGGCTGAGTTCCTTTACCTGGAATCATAGGCGGCCCCTCATTAAGCTGAAGAAGCTACAGCTTCCACAGGCAAGGGGTGGATTGGACTTCCCAGATTTTAGGAAATATCAATTAAGTTCCCTATTAAGTTACATAGCTGATTGGGTCTTGTCTGATCCACAATCAATCTGGTTGGACATCGAGGCTTCTCAAGTAAAATACCCACTTATTAACCTTTTATTCTCAGACAAGAGGAAAATCATTACAGATCACTGTAAAAACCCTATAATACTGAATACAATCAAGGCTTGGAATATAATGCGGCAAAATGAGGGTAATTCACATAAAACATCCCCCTATGCACCGATAGTGGGAGCATGGGGATTCCAACCGGGGTTAACAGATGCCACTTTTAAACTCTGGAGATCCAGGGGTATCTCATGTCTCGGGGATTTATTTAAAGATGGGGTCCTGATGTCTTTCGGACAGCTGCGTCAGAAATTCGGATTACCCAATGGAGACCTCTTTCGATACTTCCAAATTCGAGATTATATACAGAAGAAGACTACGTTATTAGATAGTTTTTATAAATCCGATAGAGAATGTAGTGTCCTACGACCAGTGGGGGTATCTTCCGTCAGTACTATTTATCATTTACTACATGATGAAGTATCGGGAGATATGGATAATCTGCTTAAAACATGGGATCAGGATCTGGGACTAGAAATCTCCACAGAAACGTGGAATGATATCTGGGAAAATGCTAGAAGAATTACTATTTGTAACAGAACCCAGGCTATCCAGCTGAAGATACTTCATAGGGCCCATATAGCACCGGTTCGATTGGCAAAATTTAAGGCAGGAGCATCTCCAATGTGTCCTAAATGCAAAATAGAGGTGGGCACTCTTGTACATTGCTTATGGACCTGTCATAAGATCCGTAGATATTGGACTAAAGTAGCAAGTACCCTGACAGAAATTTTAGGAACGGAAATAAAAGTGGACCCCGTATCTCTCCTCTTGGGCTTTTCGAACTTTCCCTCCCTGGACACGTACGGGAAGAGACTATTTTCTATTCTTTCTTTCTGTGCAAGGAAAAATATTTTGATGAACTGGGTGGCGGAGGGCCCCCCTGGACTTTCAAATTGGCACAGACTAATTATGGAATGTATTCCCCTTGACTTCCTCACAAATATGGTGCACCGAAAGACCGAATTATTTTATAAAATATGGCAGCCCTTTTTGAATTACATAAATACAGATATTTCGGCTATCCTAACAAGGGCTTTTATTTAATTGAGACTACAGACCTGGCTGGTCCGCGGCCCCTCGGGGGAGGAATCCCGCACGAATACGGGTTTTATCATATCTGATGCTAACACATCCCGAGCATGTAAGAAACTTAAATATACACTCTGGTTAGTTGTAGGTTAGATTAGTAGATAGTTGAGTTTTGTTTGTTTGTTTTTTTTTCTTTTCGGTTTTTTTTTGTTGTTTTGGTTTTTTTTGTCAAATTTTGGCTATTGTATATTTGAGCTAATTGTATATCAATGTTTATATCTGAGAGTTTTGTTTATTTTTGTAAACTTGTAAAAATGTTAAATTTCTAATAAAAATATCTATTAAAAAAAGGCATTTTGATGGGTACATGAAGAGGAAGGGTTTGGAGCAATATGGGACAAATGCTGGCAAATGGGACTAGTTTAATTGAGGATATTTCATCGGCGTGGACGAGTTAGACAGAAGGATCAGTTTCCATGCTGTGCATGCCCGAGACTCTATGACTCGATCTGATGTCACACCAATATCCCATTAATTCATCAATCCCGGAAATACCAGCTTATGTTACTAGATGCGATCGAAATGTCTTCATTTCAGCATTCTGAAACCTGCGACCACATCCTCCCATAACACTGTCTCTGAGTCTCTCTCCCTCTGTCTATTTCCCAAATCCCTCCCTTTTTTCGTATTTATACAGTATCCCCACCATCCAGTTTTAATTGTCCAGTTATAATGTGAATAATTGTCCTAAATCTTTCCCTGGCCTTGAATGTTGCTCACCCAAGAGCATCAGCTTCCGACATTAAGAAGTTTTGAAACAATGTTCAAAAGGCATAGCTTGCGTTTTCTTTGACTTCCCAGTGTCATGCCCTGTGTTCCATGTTTGATAGTGGGGTTTCAACAGTTTTGAAGCACATCTTTGTAATTTGTTCTGTGTCTATCCACGGAATGCCTGTATTAGTCACTCTCTGCTGTTTATGTGCTCAGTAACGTGAGGAATCCCCACCACTGTTATAGATTATGACCAGGCTTCTCACTTCCATTTGAGTGATATTTGACTTAATTCTAGTTTTGGAACATTAGTGAAGGCTGCGTTTTAAGCTGCTGTGGACATTCATGAAAGCCAAAGGCTTTAGTGACCACCCAGGATGAGTCAAGTGGATTGTATTTACGGCATCTGAGTTTACAACATGATCAACAAATGAAGCAGAGGCTGCAGGAAGAAGAATCTCTATAAAACGAATGAAGAAGTCACAATCAGATCAGCGACGCTCTCAGAGAATGTTGGAGGAGGTATGAATGGGTTATTCATGCAAATGTTTCAAATTTCTGTTAGTAACAAGCCAATTTCCCTTTTCTCGAGTGTCTCATACTGATAAGGAGTGAGTCACCTCCTCAAAAGGATACAGGATCCAGGGGACTCACTAGCCTCCAGGTTTTCCTGTATCCCAGACTCGAGCAGTTGAATGACTGCCTCCAGTTCCTGTTTCCCGCTCTCGAGCTCTGTGTGACTGCTTCCTCTTCCTGTGCCCACTCTCGAGCAGTTGAATGACTGCCTCCTATCGCTGGGTGCAAATCTCGAGCAATCGAATGACTTCCGAATGTCACTGGGTACCAGTCTCGAGCAGTTGAATAACACCCTCCTGCATCCGTGTCATGCTCATGAGTAACATCCCAGTCTCGAGAAGTAGAGTGACAGACTCCTGTTCCTTTGCCCAGGGTTTGCGAAAATAGATATCCTCCTCCAGCCCCTGATTAAAAAGCTCCAATAACAGTGTGCTGCCCTTCTGCTCCAAAGTAACAGGCTCCAAGAGCTGTGTCCTCTCTTCCACTACCCCTGACTAACAGGGTCCAACAGCTGTATGCACTACTCCTGATTCCCCTGATTAACAAGCTCCAATAGCTGTGAGCTGTCCTGCTGCTCATGAGTATCAGGTGCCCATAGCTGTGTGCTCTCCTCCTGTTTCCCAGCAGTAAAATGCTCCAATAGCTGTGTGCTCTCCTCATGCTGCCCCTTAGTAACAGGCTCCAATATCTGTGTAATCTCCTCCTCCTGCTCCTGAGTAACAGGCTCCAATAGCTATATGATCTCCTCCTGTTGCTCGTGATTACCAGGCTCCAATACCTGTGCACTTTCCTCCTGCTAGTCCTGTGACACAGGCTACAAAAGCTGTGTGCTCTCCTGCTGCGCCGAGTAAAAGGCTCCAATAGCTGTGTGCTCTCCAATATGCCACTGAGTAATAGGTTCCAATAGCTGTATGCACTCCTCCTGCTCCAACTGAGTAACAGTTTCCAATAGCTGTGTACTCTCCTCCTGCCCCTGAGTACTAGGCTCCAATACATGTGTACACTCCTATGCTGCCCTTGAGTAGGAGGTTCTAATAGCTCTGTGCTGTCCTGCTGCCACTGAGGAACAGGGTCCAATAGCTGCATGCTCTTTTGCTGCCCCTCAGTAACAGTCTCCCATAGTGGTATGCTCTCCTGCCGCTGCTGAGCCAAAGGCTCCAACAGCTGTGTGCTGCCCCCAGAGGTCAGTGGGGGCCCAGTCTCTGGATTCATTTAAGAAAGAGTTGTATAGAGCTCTCAAGGATAGTGGAATCAAGGGTTATGGAGATAAGGCAGGAAGAGGATACTGATTAGGACTGATCAGCCATGATCATATTGAATGGCGGTGCAGGCTCGAAGGGCTGAATGGCCTACTCCTGCACCTATTGTCTATTGTCTATTGTCTGTCCTCGTCCTGCCGTCCCTGAGAAAATGTCTCCCATAGCGGTGTGCTCTCCTGCTGCTCCTGAGCAAAAGACTCCAACAACTGTGTGCTGTCCTCCTCCTTCTCCTGAGTAACAGGCTCAAATACCTGTGGGCTCTCCTCCTCCTGCCCCTATGTACCACACTCCAATAGCTTTGTGCACTGTTGCTGCTGCCATGGAGCAACAATCTCCAACAGCCGTTTACATGACTCTTACTGCACCTGAGTAACAGGCTCCAACAGCTGTCTGCTCTCCTGCTGCCACTGAGTAACAGGCTCCAATAATTGTGTGCTGTTCTGTTGCCCTTGAGTAACAGGCTTCAATAGTTGTGTGCTCTCCTCCTGCTGCCCCTGAGTACAAGCCTCCAAAAGCTGTGTGCTCTCCTGCTGCCCCGACTAACATGCTGCAATAGCTGTGTACTCTCCTCCTGCTGCTCCTGAGTAACAGGTTCCAATAGCTGCTTCCTTTACTCCTGTTGCCCCTCAGTGTCAGGCTCCAATAGCTATGCACTCTACTCCTGCTACCCCTGTGTACCACGCTCCAATAGCTTTGTGCGCTGTTGCTGCTGTCACGGAGTAACAATCTCCAACAGCCATCTACATGAATCCTGCTGCCACTGAGTAACAGGCTCCAATAGTTGTGTGCTCTCCTGCTGCTGCTCTCGAGTCACAGGTTCCAATAGTTGTGTACTTTCTTACTGTTGTCCCTGAGTAACAGGCACTAATACCTGTGTACTCTCTTACTGCTGCCCCTGAGTAACAGGCTCTAATAGCTGTGCAGTCTCCTGCTGCTCCTGAGTAAGAGGCAACAATAGTTGTGTGCGCTCCTGCTGCTGCACCTAAGAAACGGGCTCCAATAGCTTAATGCACTCCTCCTGCTCCTGAGTATCAAACTCAAATAGCTGGTTTCACTCCTCCGGTTGTTGCTGAGTAACAGGCTCAAATAGTTGTGTGCTCTTCTGCTGATTCTGAGGAGCATGGTCCAATAGCTCTGTGCATGCCTCTTGCTGATTAACAGGAACGAGTATCTGTGTCCTCAACTTCTGCTGCCAAGGAGTAACAAGCTTAAATAACTGTGTACCCTCCTGCTACCACCGAGTACCAGGTTTCAATATCTGTGTACTCTCTTACTATTGTCCATGAGTAACAGGCTCTAATAGCTATGTGCTCTCCAACTCCTCCTGAATACTAGGCACCAATAGGTGTGTGCTCTTCTCTTGCTGCCCCTGAGTAGTAGGCTCCAATAGCTGTGTGCTGTCCTGCTGCCTCGGAGAAACATGCTCCAAAACCTGTGTACTCTCCTCCTGTTGTCCCTGAGTAACAGGCTCTAATAGCTGTGTGCTCTCCAGCTGTCCCTGAGTACCAGTCTCAAATGGCTGTGTGCTGCCCTGCTGCTGCCCCTGAGTAACAGGCTCCAATACCTGTGTGCTCTCCTGCTGCCTCTGAGTAAGAGGCTCATATAGCTGTGTACTCTCCTCTTGTCCCTGAGTAATAAATGTGTACTGTCCAGCTGCTTCTGAGTAACAGGTTCCAATAGCTGTGTACTTTACTCCTGCTGCTACTGAGTAACAAGTTTCAATATCTGCGTGCTCTCCAGCTGCTCCTGAATAACAGGCAACAATACATGTGTGCTCACGTCCTGTTGACCCTGGGTTCCAGGCTCCAATAGCTGTGTGCACCCCTGCTGTGCCTCAGTAACAGGGTCCAATAGCCATGTGTTCTTTTCCTGCTGCTCCTGAGTAAAAAATGCAATAGCTGTGTATTCTCCTTCTGTTCTTGAGGAACAGTCTCCAATAACTGTGTGCTGTCCGCCCGTTGCGCCTGAGTAACAGGCTCAAACAGCTGCCTTCTCTCTTGCTGCCCCCGAATAACAGGTTCCAATAGCTGTGTGCTCACCTTCAGCTGCCTCTGAGTAACATGCTCCAATACCTGGATCCTCTCCTCCTGCTGCTCCTGAGTAGCATGGTCCAATAGCTCTGTGCACGCTCCTGCTGTTCCTGAATAACAGGAATCAATATCTGTCTCCTTTCCTCTGTTGCCCATGAGTAGCATGCTTCAATAGCTCTGTGCCTTCCTGATGCCACCGAGTACTAGGCTCCAATAGCTGAGTACTCTGCTCCTTTTGTCCCTGAGTACCAGGCTCTAATAGCTGCGTGCTCTCCTACTGCTCCTGAGTACCAATTATTGTCCGCCTCCTCCTGCTGCTCCTGAGTGACAGGCTCCAATAGCGTGTGCTCTCCTTCTGCCCCTGAGTTCCAGGCACCGATAGCTGTGTGCACTTCTGCTGCCCCTCAGTAACAGCCTCCAATAACTTTGTGTTCTCCTCCTGCTGCTCATGAGTAAAAGTCTCCAATGCCTGTGTACTCTCCTCCTGTTCCTGAGTAACAGGCTCCAATAGCTGTTTGGTGTCCTCTTGTTGCCCCTGAGTAACAGGCTCTAACAGCTGGCTGCTCTCTTGCTGCCCCAAATTTACAGGTTCCAATAGCTGTGTGCTCACCTTCGGCTGCCCCTGCATAACATGCTCCAATAGCTGTGTTGTCTCCTCCTCCTGCCACTGAGTATCAGGCTCCAATAGCTGTGTGCTCTCCTATTGCTCCGGTGTAACAGGCTCCAATATCTGTGTGTTCTCCTCCTGCCCCTGAATCACAGGCTCCAGTAGCTGCGTGCTCTCCTCCTACTGACCCTGAGTACCAACTCCAATGCCTGTGTGCTCTCTTGCTGTCACTGAGTATCAGGCTCCAATAGCTGTGTGCTCTCCTGCACTGGAGTATCAGTCTCTAATAGCTATGTACTCTCCACCTGCAGCCCCTGAGTAACAGGCTTTAATAGCTGTGTACTCTCATCCTGCTGCTCCTGAGTAACACGCTCCAATAGCTGTGTGCTGTCCTCCTATTGCCCCTGGGTACGAGGCTCCAATAGCTGTATAACCAATTCCTACTGCTCCTGAGAAACAGGCTCCAATATCTGTGTCGTATCCTCCTGTTGTCCCTGAGTACCAGGCTCCAAAAGATGTATGATCAGCTCCTGCTGCTCCTGAGAAACAGGTTGCAATGGCAGTGTGCGCTCCTGCTTCCACTGAGTCGATGCTCCTGTAGCTGTATGCTTCCCTACTGCTCCTGAGTAACAGGGTCCAAGAGATGTTTGCTTTACTCCTGTTTCCCCTGAGTATCAAACTGCAGTAACTGTGTGCTCTCCTGCTGCTGCCACTGAGTAACAATCTCCAACAGCCGTGTGCTCTCCCCCTGATGACCCTGAGTACCAAGTTCCAATGCCTGTGTGCTCTCCTGTTGCCACTGAGTAAAAGGCTTCAATAGCTGTGTACTCTCCTCCTGCTACCGCTGAGTACCAGGCTCCAATTGTTGTCTGCCTCCTCCTGCTGCTCCTGGGTGACAGGCTCCAATCACTGTGTGTTCTCATGTTGCCTCTGAGTAAGAGGCTCCAATAGTGTGTACTCTCCCCATGTTGTCCCTGATTAACATGCTCCAATACCTTTGAACTCTCCTCCTGCTGCTCCTGAGTAAAACGCTCCAATAACTGTGTGCTCTCATACTGCTCCTGACAAAAAGGCGACAATACATGTTTGGTCTCCACATGCTGCTCCTGAGTAACAGGTTCCAATAGCTGAGTGCTCTCCTCCTGTTGCCCCTGAGTACCGGGCTCCAATAGATTTATAATCAACTCCTGCTGCTCCTGAGTTCAAGGATCCAATAACTGTGTGATCTCCTGCTGCCCCTTCATTACAGGCTTTAATAGCTGCGTGCACTCCTCCTGACTAAAAGGCTACAATAGCTGTGTGTTCATTTCCTGCTCCTGAGTAACAGTCTCCAGTAGCTGTGTGCTGTCCTTCTGTTGCCCCTGAGTAACAGGCTCCAACAGCTGTCTGCTCTGCTGCTGCACCTGAGTAACAGGATTCAATAGATATGTGCTCACCTTCTGTTGCCCCTGAGTAACAGGCTCCAACAGTTGTGTGCTGCCCTCATGCTGCTCCTGAGTAAAAGAATCAAATCGCTGTGCGCAGTCCTCCTGCTGCCCCTGAGTAATAGATTCCAATAGCTGTGTGTTCTCCTCCAGGTTTCCCTGAGTAATAGGCTCCAAAAGCTGTGGGCTCTCCTCCTGCCCCGGAATAAGAGGCTCCAATGTCTGTGTGCTCTCCTCCTTTTGCTGCTGAATAACAAGCTCCTATAGCCATGTGCTCTCCTCCTGCTCCTGAGTCACAGGAAACAATACCTGAGTTCTCTCCGGATCCTGCCCCAGAGTGACAGGCACCAATGACTGTATGCTCTCCTGATTCCAATGAGTAACAAACTACAACACCTGTGTGCTCTCCTCCTGCTCCAGCATAAAATGCTTCAAGAGCTGTGTGCTCTCTTCCTCCTGCTCCTGAGTAACGGGGTCCAATATCTGTGTACTCTCCTCCTCCAGCCCCTGTGTTGCAGTCTCCAAAAGCTCTTTGCTTAAGTTCTGTTGCCCCTCAGTACAAGGCTCCAATAGCTGTGCACTCTACTCCTGCTGCTCCTGAGTAACAGGCTGCAATAGCTGCATGCTCCCCTGCTGCATCTGAGTACCAGGCTCCAACAGGTCTGGACGATCCTCCTGCTGCCCCTGAGTGAGAGGCTCCATTCGATGTGTGCTCCCCTCCCATTTCCACGTAGTAATAAGCTCCAATAGCTCTGTGCTCTTCTGCTGCCTTTGAGTAACAGGCTGCAATAGCTGTGCACTCTCTTCCTTTTGTCCCCGAGTAACCAGCTCCAATAACTTTGTGCTCTCCTCCTGCAGCCCCTGAGTAAGACGCTACAATAGCTGGTTGCTCTCCTCCTGCGGCTCCTGACTAACAGGCTCCAATAGCTGTGTTCGCCTGCAGCCCCTGAGTGACAGGCTCCAATACCTGTGTGCTCTCTTGCTGCTCCAGACCAAAAGCCTCCAACAGCTGTATGCTTTCCTGTTGCTTCTGAGTAACGGTCGACAATAGCTGTGCGCTCTCCTCCTGCACCGAATCACAGGCTCAGGTTGCTGTCAACACTCCTCCTCCAGCTCCTGAGTAACAGGCTCCATTAGCTGTTTGCTTTACTCCTGCTGCTACCAAGTCACAACGTCTAATAGATGTGTGATCCCCTCCTGCTGCACCTGAGTAACGAGCTCCAATACCGGAATGCTCTCCGCCTGCTCCTGAGTGACAAGCTTCAATGACTGGTTACACTCTTTTTTGCAAGTTTTGTGAAGGTTTGTAGCTCAGGTTGAGATTTAGGATGTAGGTTTGCTCGCTGAGCTGTAGGTTTGAAATCCAGATGTTTCATTACCTGGCTAGGTAACATCATCAGTGGCGACCTCCAAGTGAAGCGAAGCTGATGTTTCCTGCTTTCTATTTATATCTTTATCCTGGATAGGGTTCCTGTGGTGACGTCATTTCCTGTTCCTTTTCTGAGGGGTTGATAGATGGCATCTAGATCTATGCGTTTGTTTATGGCCTTGTGGTTGGAGTGCCAGGCCTGTAGGAATTCTCTGGCATGCCTTTGCTTAACCTGTCCCAGGATAGATGTGTTGTCCCAGTCGAAATGGTGGTTTTATTCATCCGTGTGTAGGGCTAAGAGGGAGAGAGGGTCGTGTCTTTTTGTGGCTAGCTGGTGTTCGTGTATCATGGTGGCTAACTTTCTTCTTGTTTGTCCTACGTAGTGTTTGTGGCAGTCCTTGCATGGAATTTTGTAGATGACTTTGGTTTTGTCCATGGGTTGTACTGGGTCTTTTAAGTTTGTTAGTTTTTGTTTGAGAGTGTTGATGGGTTTGTGTGCTACTACGATTCCAAAGGTTCTTAGTACTGTGGCTGTCATTTCTGAAATAAACTCGCATTCCTGGACATCAAAGTCGAAAGAAAGGACAACGGAGAACTACAAACCTGTGCATACAGAAAATCGACAAACACTGATCAAATACTTAACTACACCATCAACCATCCCAACACACATAAACGAAGCTGTATCAGAACACTATTCCAACGAGCCACCACACACTGCAGCACAGACGAATTTCGGAAAACAGAGAACCACCTATACAACATACTCAAGAAGAACGGATACTCAAAAAATACAGTGCGCAGATTCCTCAAGAACAAACCACGACAAGCAGACCAAACACAGCCAGAAACCCTAACCACCTTACCATGCATCAAAGACATTGGGAACTCTCGCCCGGTTGCTCTTGAGTAACAGGCTCAGAAAGCTGTGCACTCTCCACCTGCTGCTACATTGTAATGGGTACCAATAGCTATGTGTCCGCTTCATCCTGCCGCGGAGTACCTAGCTCCACTAGCTGTGTGCTCTTCTACTGCCACTGAGTAGCAGCCTCCAATTGCTGTATGCTGTCCTCCTGTTGTCGCTGAATAAGAAGCTCTAAAACCTGTGTGCTCTCCTGCTGCTCCTGAGTATCAGGCACCAATGACTGTGCAGTCTAGTCCTGCTGCCCCTGAGTAACAGGCTGTCATAGCTGCTTGTTCTCCTGCTACTGCCGCTGAGTAACAATCTCCAACAGCCGTGTGTACTCCTCCTGCTGCTACTGAGTAACAGGCTTCAATAGCTGTATGCTCTTCTGCTGCTGCTGCTCCTGTGTAACAGGCTCCAATAGCTGTGTGCCCTCTTCCTGCTGTTCCAGATTAACATGATCCAATAGCTTTGTGGTCTGCTCCTGCTGTCCCGGGGTAACAATCATCAATAACTGTGTGCAATCCTGCTGCCATTAAGGAACATGCTCCAATATCTGCATACTGTCCTCTTGTTGTCGCTGAAGAAGAAGCTCTAATAGCTGTTTGCTCTCCTGGTGCAGCCCCTGAGTAACAGGCTCCAATTGCTGTGTCCCCTCTTCCTGCTGTTTCTGATTAACAGAATCCAATACCTGTGTGCTTTCCTCCTTCTCCAGAGTAACAATTTCCAATAGCTGGGCATTCACCTCTGGTTGCTCCTGAGTTGCACTCACCAATAGCTGTGTGTTCTCCTCCTGCTGCTCCTGAGTAACAGGTTCCAATAGCTGTGTGCTCTCCTCCTCCAGCTTCTGTGATACTGTCTTCAATAGCTCTTTGCTTTACTCCTGTTGCCCCGAGTACAAGTCTCCAATAGCTGTGTATTCTACTCTTATTGTCCCTGAGTAACAGGCTCCAATAACTGTGTGCTATCCTGCTGCTTCTGAGTAACAGCGTCGAATCCCTGTGTGCTCTCCTCCTGGCCTGATTAACAGCCTCCCATAGCTGCGTGTTCGCCTGCTGCTGCTGCTGCTGCTGCTGTAAAACAGGCTGCAATAGCTGTGTGCTCTATCCCTGACGCTGAGGTACAGTTTGCAATAGCTGTGCGTTCTCCTTCTCCTTCCCCTGAGTTTCAGGTTTCAATACCTATGTGCTCCCCTGCTGCCCTTTAGTAACGGACACCAATATCTGCGTGTTCTCCTCTTACTCCGCAGGGACTCTCATTGCTACATGTTTTTCTGCTGACCGTCAGCACCAGGTTCCAATAGCTGTGTGCTGTCCTCCTGCTGCTAATCAGTAACATGCTTCAATAGATATGTGCTCTCTTCCTGTTGCTGCTGAGTAACAAGTTCCAATAGCTGCATTCTCTCCTTCTGTCCCAGAGTAACAAGCTGCAATAGCTATGTGCTCTCCTGCCGCCCCTGAATATCAGCCACTAATAGTTTTGTGCTCTTCTCCTGCTGCCCTGAGTAACAGGCTTCAATAGTTGTGAGTTCTTCTCTGCTGACCCTAGATACCAGGCACCAATAACTGTGTGTCTCTGATGGCTGTCTGCTGTCTTGCTGCTGCTCCCGAGTCACAGGCACCAACAGTTCTGTGCTCCCATCGTGCTGGCCTTGAGTAACGCACTCTAAAAGCTGTTTGCTCTCCTCCGGTTGCTCCTGAGTTACAAGCTCCAATAGCTGGGCACTCTACTCCGGTTGGTCCTGAGTAACAGGCTCAATAGCTGTGTGCTCTTCTGTTGCTGCTCCTGAGTAACTGGCTCCAATAGCTGTGTGCATTCCTCCTCCTCCTGAGTAACAACCTCCAATCGCTAGGTTTTCTCCTTTGCTTGCTCTTGAGTAACAGGCCCGAATAGTTGTGCGTTCTCCAGCTGCTGCTACTGTGTAACAGGCTTCAGTAGCTGTGTGCTCTCCTCCTACTATCGCGGAGTAACACTTTACAATAGCTGTGTGCTCTCCTGCTGCCACTGTGTAACAGGATCCAGTAGCTGTGAACTGTCCTCCTGTTGTCGCTGAATAAGAGGCTCTAATATCTGTTTGCTGTCCTGCTGCTCCTGAGTAACAGGCATAAATGGCCATGCACTCTACTCCTGCTACCCCTGAGTACCAGGCTGTCATAGCTGTTTGTTCTCCTGCTGCTGCCGCTGAGTAACAATCTCCAACAGCCGTGTTCAGTCCTCCTGCTGCCACTGAGTAACAGCCTCCAAGAGCTGTGTGCTCTCCTCCTGCCCTTGATGAACAGCCTCCCATAGCTGTGTGCTGCTACAGAGTAACAATCTCCAAAAGACGTGCACTCTCCTCCCGCGGCCCCTGAGTAATAGGCGCCGATTACTGTGTCCACTCCTGCCTCTACTCCCAAGTCACACGCTTCAATAGCTGTGTCCTCAACCCCTGCTGCCCCTGAGTACTAGCTCTCCTTCTGCTGCTCCTTTCTAACAGGCTCCAACTGCTGTGTGCCCTCTTCCTGCTGTTCATAATTAACAGGATCCAATACCCGTGTGCTTTCCTCCTGCTCCCGTGTAACAACCTCCAATAACTGGATACTCTCATCTGGTTGCTCCTGAATAACAGGCACCGATAGCTTTGTGCTCCCCTCCTGCTGCTCCTGAGTAATAGGCTCCATCAGCTGTGTACTCTCCTCCTCCAGCTCCTGAGTAACGGGGTCCAATACCTGTGTACTCTCCTCCTCCAGCTCCTCCTGTGTAACAGGCTCCAATAGCTGCATGCTCACCTGCTGCCTCTGAGTACCAGGCTCCAATAGCTGTGTACTGTCCTCCTGTTGCCCCTGAGTAAGAGGCTCGAATAGATGTGTGCTCCCCTCCTGTTGCCATGGAGTAACAATCTCCAATAGCTGTGAGCTCTACTGCGGTCTTTGCGTAACAGGTTCCAATTCCTGTGCACTCTCTTCCTGTTCTCCCAGAGTGCTGGTTCCAAAAGCTGTGACCTACTCTCCTGCTTCCCCTGAGTAACAGGCACCAATAGCTTTGTGCTCTCTTCCTGCAGACCCTGACTAAGAGGCTCCAATAGCTGTGCATTCTCTTCCTGTTCTCCACGAGTAAGCGGCTCCAATAGCTGTGTCCTGGCCTCCTGCAGCCCCTGAGTAACAGGCTTCAATAGCTGTGTTCGCCTGCTGCTCCAGAGCAAAAGGCTTCAACAGCTGTGTGCTCTTCTCCACCTGCCATTGAGTGTCAGGTTCCAATAGCTGTGTGTTCTCCTGTTCCTCCTGAGTAACAGGCTCCATTAGCTGTGTGCTCTCCTCCTGCCCCTGAGCCACAGGCTCCGGTAGCTGTGAACACTCCTCCTCCAGCTCCTGAGTAACTGACTCCAATAGCTGTTTGCTTTATTCCTGCTGCCCCCGAGTGCCAGGCTTCACATGTTTGTGCTCTGCTACTTCCAATGATAACAGACTCCAATAACTGTGTACTCTCCTCCTGCTCCTGGGTGACAAGCTCCAATAGTTGATTACACTCATCCGATTACTCCTGATTAACAGGCTCTAACAGTTGCGTGCTCTCTTGCTGCAGCTGCGGTGTAACAGGCTCCGATCTCTGTGTGCTCTCCTCCTGTTGTTCCGGGGTAACAGGATCCGAGAGCTGTGTGCTCTGCTCCTTCTCCTGAGTGACAAGCTCCAATAGATTGGTACTCTCATCCAGTTGCTCCTGAGTAACAGGCTCCAATTGTTTTTTGGTCTCCACCTGCTGCTCCTGGGTAACAGACTCCAATAGCTGTGTGCTCTCCTTCTGGTGCCCCGGAGTAAAACGCTCCAATACCTGTGTGCTCTCCTGCTGCCACTGCGTAACAGGCTGCAACAGCTGTGTACTCTCGCCCTGTTTCCCTGAGTAACAGGCTGCAGTAACTGTGCGCTCCCATCCTGCTCCTGAGTAACAGGCAAAAATAGCTGTGCGCACTCCTCCAGCTGCTCGTGAGTAACAGCCTGCCACAGCTGTGTGCTCTGCTCCTGCTGTTCTGAGTAACAAGTACATAGCCGCAAGCTCTCCTGTTGCCCCTGAGTGCGAGGCTTAAACAGTTGTGTGCACTCCTCCTACTGCTCCTGAGTAACAGGCTCCAATATCTGTGTACTCTCCTGCTACCTCTGAGTTACAATCTCCAATAGCTATGTACTCTGCTCCTATTGTCCCTGAGCAACCGACTGTAATAGCTGTGTGCTCTCCTCCTGCTCCTGAGTAACATGCTCCACTAACTGTGTGCTCTCGTCCAGCTGCTGCTGAGTAACCGGCTCCAATAGCTACGAGATATCCTGCTGGTTTTGAGTAATAGAGTCCAATACCTGTGTGCTCTTCTCCTGCCCCTGATTAACAGCATCACATAGCTGTGTGCTCTCCTTCTGCTGCTGCTGTGAAACAGTTTCCAATAGCTGTGTGCTCTCCTTCACCTGTCCCTGAATTACAAGTCCTAATATCTATGTGCTCTCCTGCTGCCCCTGAGTAACAGACACCAATATCTGTGTGGTCTCCTCCTGCTCCTGAGGGACTAGCTCCAATAGATTGGTGCTCCTCTCCTCCTGCTATTGAGTAAGTCACTCATAGCTGCATGTTCTTCTGCTGACCGTTCGTAACAGGCTCCAATAGATCTGTGCTCTCCTCCTGCTGCTGCTGAGTAACAGGCTCCAATAGCTACATGCTCTACTTCTACCCCAGATTAACTGGCTGCAATAGCTGTGTGCTTTCCTGCTGCCCTGAATATCACCCAACAATAACTTTGTGCTCTCCTTCTACTGCACCTGACTAACAGGCTCCCAAGACCATAGACAATCGGTGCAGGAGTAGGCCATTATGCCCTTCGAGCCTGCACAGCCATTCATTATGATCATGGCTGACCATCCTCAATCAATATCCTATTCCTGCCTTATCTCCATAACCCTTGATTCCACTATCCTTGAGAGCTCTATCCAACTCTTTCTACAACGAATCCAGAGCCTGGGCCTCCTCTGCCTTCTGTGGCAGAGCATTCCACACACCCATCACTCTCTGTGTGAAGAAGTTTCTCCTCATGTCTGTCCTAAATGGCCTACCCCTTATTTTTAAGCTGTGTCCTCTGATTCGGCACTCACCCATCAGCGGAAACATGTTTCCTGCCTCCAGAGTGTCCAATCCTTTAATAATCGTCTACGTCTCAATCAGATCCCCTCTCAGTCTTCTAAACTCAAGAGTATACAAGCCCAGTCCCTCCAATCTTTCAACATAAGATCGTCCTGCCATTCCAGGAATTTGACCTCGTGAACTTATGCTGCACTCCCTCAATAGCCAGAATGTCTTTCCTCAAATTTGGAGACTAGAACTGCACACAATATTCCAGGTGCGGTCTCATCAGAGCCCTGTACAGCTGCAGAAAAACATCTTTGCTTCTATACTTAATCCCTTTTGTTATGAAGGCCAGCATGTTATTAGCTTTCTTCACTACCTGCTGTACCTGCATGCTTACCTTCATTGACTGGTGTACAAGAACACCCAGATCTCTTTGTACTGCCCCTTTAACTAACTTGACTCAATTTAGGTAGTAATCTGCCTTCCTGTTCTTGCCACCAAAGTGGATAACCATACATTTATCCACATTAAACAGGTGGCAGGCTGTTACTCATCTGCCATGCATCTATCCACTCACCTAACCTACCCATTTTATCCTGTAATCTCCTAACATCCTCCTCACATTTCACCCTGCCACCCAGCTTAGTATCATCAGCAAATTTGCTAATGTTATTACTAATACCATCTTCTATATCATTAATATATATTGTAAAAAGCTGCGGTCCCAGCACGGATCCCTGCGGTACCCCACTGGTCACAGCCTGCCATTCCGAAAAGGAGCCGTTTATCACTACTCTTTGTTTCCCGGCAGCCAACCAATTTTCAATCCAAGTCAGTACTTTGCCCCCAATACTATGCGCCATAATTTTGCTCACTAACCTCCTATGTGGGACTTTATCAAAGGCTTTCTGAACGTCCAGGTACACTACATCCACTGGATCTCCCTTGTCCATCTTCAGAGTTACATCCTAAAAAAATTCCAGAAGATTAGCCAAGCATGATTTCCCCTTCATTAATCCATGCTGACTCTGATCTATCCGTTTTGCTCTCCTCCTGCTCCTGAGCAAAAGGCTCCAACAGCTGTGTGCTCTCCTACCCCTATCACTGAGTGACGGGCTCCAATAAGTGTGCGCTCTCCTGCTGCTCCTGAGGAACAGGCTCCAAGAGCTGTGTGCTCTCCTCCTGCTGACCCTGGGTACCAGGCTCCAATGCCAGTGTTCTCTCCTACTGCCTCTGTATAACAGGCTTCAATAGCTGTGAGTTCTTGTCCTGCCGACACTGGGAGCCAGGCACAAATAGCTGTGTGCTTGCCTGCTGCCCCTGAGTGACAGGCTCCAATAGCTGTGTGCTCTCCTCGTGTTGCCCCTTGTTACCAGGCTCCAATAGTTGTATAATCATCGCCTGCAGCTCGTGAGAAACAGGCTCCAATACCTGTGTGCTATCTTGCTGCCCCTGAATAAGATGCTCCAAAAGCTGTGTGCTGTCCTGCGCCAGCTCCTGAGTGACAGGGTCCATTATCTGTGTACTCTCCTCCTCCAGTTCCTGTGTTACACTATCCAATAGCTCTTTGCTTCATTCCTGTTGCCCCTCAGTATCAGGCACCAATATCTGTGCACTCTCCTCCCGCTGCACCTGGGTACCAGGCTCCGATGGCTGTGTGCTGTCCTGCTGCTGCTCCCGAGTCACAGGCACCAATAGTTCTATGCTCCCATCATGCTGGACCTGAGTATCGCACTCCAAAAGCTGTGTGCTTTCCTCCTGTTCCTGAGTCACAAGCTGCAATAGCTGGTTACATTCCTCCGGTTGCTCCTGAGTAACAGGCTCCAAAAGCTCTGTGCTCTCCTCCTGCTGCTGTTCCTGAGTAACTGGCTCCAATAGCTGTGTGCTCTCCTGCTGCTGGTCCTGATTAACCAGATACAATAGCTGTGTGCATTCCTCCTCCTCCTGAGTAACAACCTCCAATAGCTGAGTACTTCCTCCGGATGCTCTTGAGTAACAGGCTTCAATAGTTGTGCGCTCTCCACCTGCTGCTACTGTGTAAAAGGCACCATTACATGTGTGTGCCCCTGCTGTCACTGAGTAACAGGCTGCAGCCGTTGTGAACTGTCATCCTGTTGTCGCTGAATAAGTGACTCCAATAGCTGTGTGCTCTCCTGCTGCTCCTGAGTAACAGGCACAAATGGCTGTGCACTCTACTCCTGCTCCCCCTGGGTACCAGGCTATAACAGCTGTTTGTTCTCCTGCTGCTACTGCTGAGTAACAATCTCCAACAGCCGTGTTCACTCCTCCTGCTTCCCCTGAGATTTTGGCTCGAACAGCTCCTGCGGAAAAGGCTCCAATAGCTGCATGCTCTTCTCCTGCCACTGCGTCCCAGCACCAATACCTGAATGCTGTCCTCCTGCTGTCCCTGAATAACAGGCTACAGTAGGTGTGTGCTCTCCTTCTGCTACCCTGAGTAACAGGCTCCAATAGCTGCATGCTCTGCCTTTGACCCTGAGTATAAGGCTACAATAGCTGCATGCTATGTTCCTGCTGCCCTTGAATAAATGGCTCCAATAGCTGTGTGTTCACCAAATGCTGCCCTGAGTAACAGGCTCCAATAGATGTGTGCTCTCCTCCGGCTGACCACACTATTATCAACATCGTGTATACTGGAACTAAAAGTTCGGTTCTTATACCTCTGCTGAATTGGTTTAAACTGTTCCAGAGAGTATTAACAAATTCCACACCCCCAGGATATCGGTATCCCTCTGGTTCATGTGAAGACCATCCTGTTTAGAGAGGTTCCACCTGCCCCAGAAAAATATCCATTATCCAGTATTCCAAAACCTCTAACCTGTACCTTCGCTGTAGTCATGTGTTCAACAGCGCACTCTCTCTACTCCTCGCCTATTAACTTCATGCAATTCCTTGTAATTACTTGTCATGGAAGCTGCATTATGCCTCAGAGGAAATCATCAAATTTCCTTAGTCAGTACCTTCAAAATCTACAAAAACATCACTCCGGAGAAAAATAGTGCAGCAGGTATGTGGGAACACCATCTTTGACAAGTTCCCCTGCAAGTCACTTGCCCATCCTGCCTTGGAAACATATCATTCAGGGTTTTTGTGTCAAAATCCTCGAATTTCGTCTGAATGCCATTCTGGTTCTACCTTCGCCAAATAGTCTGCAGCAGACCTACAAACAATCAATTCCCGCTTTTTCCAAGGCAACCTTGGATGAACAAAAAACAATGGCCCCAATAAGTTCCTCCATAGCCCATGGACATATTCAACTCAATACAAGTTACTCAATTCACCGGTATTTCTAGGATATTATTCTATCATCCACCAGAAGACAGAAACAATGTGTGCATCTCGCCTAGAATATGTGACCTCCATCACCTAATGATACATAAATGGACAGTATCGTTGGAGATGATGGAATGCACATTTACTCCTGCCTGGGAAGTTCTGGATCAAAGGCACTCAATAAAACTGTGACATTTATGATCAACGTGAGCCTCGTCTTCACCTGGTGTAACTCTACAAAATTTGTTGAAAGGGAGCGAATGACATAGCTGTGACACAACCTCTTCTTTGAACAAGACTTGCCTCACTTTGTGCTCCTGCTTTCCCAATTTGTTGTGCAAGTGTTCCTGGAAAACTCAGGATATATTGGTCATATCCGAACTGTCTCAACTCCCAGGCCAAGCCCGACATCAGCATCCTACTTTTTAAAATGGCTTTCCCCATTCTAAAATGTTTGCTTAGTTTGACAGTCCCATTGGATATCCTCACTGAATCTATGCTGCAGCTGCAGCTGAAACAAACCCATGCCCAACCTCCCAAATAGCTTACCACCGAGATAAGTATGTTACATTCCACAAAGACCATTGTTGTTGATTAGAATAGCTTCATTCCCTGTCTTTGATCTCTTCTGTTCATTTCCCTTTCGAAAGAGACAGTGTCAGATGTTCAAGTAGTCTCAACAATCTGAATATTGGGACTCAATCTCTCCACAGAAATGAATGACAGTATAAATTGTACCATTTTCTGAAGGTCAGCATCTCGGACACCAACACGAGTGCTGCCTGTGGATGTAACACTGAAACATAAAAAAGAAAAAAAAACAGAAGTTAGGAGGAGGGCATTTGGCCCTTCATCGCAATCATGGCTGATCATCTAACTCAATAGCCGAATGCAGCTTTTTCCTCATACCCTTTGATCCCATTCTCCCCAAGTGCTACATCGAGCCACCTCGTCAAAGCAATCAGTGTTTTGGCATCAACTACTTCCTGTAGCAATGATTTCCAGAGGCTCACCACTCTTTGGGTGAAGAAATGTCTCCTCATCTCTGATGTAAATGGTCCACCCTGAATCCTTAGACTGTGACAGTTCTGGACACACCCACCACCAACAACATCCTCCCGACATCTACCCTGTCTAGTCCTGTTTGAATTATATTAGTCTCTCTACGATCTGCCCCCCCCCCCCGCCCCCGCAACTCATTTGTCTGAACCCCAGTGAAAACAATCCCTACCTAGTCAAATACTCCTCATATGTCAGTCTTGCCAAACCCGGAATCAGCCTGGTAAACCTTTGCTGTACTGCCTCAAGAGCAACACCATCGTTCCTCAGAAAAGGAGACCAAAGCTGCACACAGTATTCTAGGTGTGGCCTCACCAAGGACCCTGTATAACTGTGACAACACATCCGTGAATCTGTACACGAAACCTCCCGCAATGAAAGCCCAACATACTATTTGTTTTTTCTAACCGCCTGCTGCGCCTGCATGACAAACTTCAGCGACTGTGCAAGCGGACACCCAGGTCCCACTGTGAACTTCCCTCTCCCAACTTACAGCCATTCAGATAGTAAAATTGCTGTGGTTCTGATCGCCGAGCTGGAAGTTTTTGTTGCAAACGTTTCGTCCCCTGTCTAGGTGACATCCTCAGTGCTTGGGATGTTGACAAAAACTTCCAGCTCGGCGAACAGAACCACAGCAACGAGCACCCGAGCTACAAATCTTCTCACAAACTTTGATTGATAGTAAAATTACTTATTATTTTTCTTCAGTGGTGAATAACCTCTCATTTATTCAAATTATACTGCATGTGGCATCGATTTGTCCAACTTACCCAGAATTTGCTGAAGGATCTCTCTTTCTCGTCACAGTTCATCCTCCCATTAAACCTGGTTTCATCTGCAAACTTTGAGATGTCAAATTTTGTCTCCTTCATCCTAATCATGAATATGTATCTTGAATAGCTAGGGTCCCAGCTCTGATCTTTGTGGCACCCCACAGATATCCTACTTGCTATCACTAGGCCCAAATCCCTCATCTCCTTTCCTATTCATTTATCCATCGAGATGCCTTTTTTAATGCTGTACTTATACCAGACACCATTACTTCCTTTGGCAGTTCATTCCATATACGGACCACCATCTCCATGATTAAGTTGACTCTTACGTCTCTTTTAAGTCTTTCTCCTTCCACAATAAACCTACGTCCTCTAGTTCCATACATGCCCACTCCACGGAAAATACCTTGGCTATTTACTCTATCCTCATGATTTTGGAAACCTCGACAAGGTCACCATCAGCCTCTGAAGATCCAGGGAAAACAGACCCAGTCTATTCAACCTCTCCTTATAGCTCAAATCCTCCATCGCGGGCAGCATCTTTGTAAATCTTTTCTGAACACTTTCAAATTTCACAACATACTTCCGATAAGAGTGAGACCAGAACAGCAAATAATATTCCAAATATAGCCTAACCAATTCCTGTAAAGCACCACCTTGACCTCCCAACTTCTAACTGAATGCTCTGCCCCAAAAAATAAAGTAAGCCAAATGCGTTCTTCATTATCCTATCTGCCTGCAACTTCATGGCCAATGAACTATGAATCTGCACTCCAAGGTCTCTGTTCAGCAAACACCCCCAAGACATTCCCATTAAGTTTTTACGTTCTGCTATGATTTGCCTTTCAAAAAGCATTATCTAACATGTATCTCCTGCCACTCTTCGGTCCATTTTATTCTGAGGTAACAATCTTTGCTGCCCACAACACCACCACTTCAGGTGAAGCTAATTATACCTCCAAAATTCACTTCCAAACGATTTATATAAATGATGAAAAATACTGGATCCAGCACTGATCATTGTGGCAGCACTGGTACAGCTTGAAAGGCAGGGAGGGAGGGAGGATCGAAAATGAGATGATGGATGGGAAGAAGGAAGTATCGAAAAAGTGATGATGGATGGGTGGATGGCAGAAAGGAAGGATCGAAAAAGAGATGATAGACGGAATGAAGGAAGGATGGAAGAACAGGTGTTGGGTGGAAGGAAGGAAACATTGAAAAAGAGGTGATGGAAGGAAGGATCAAAAAAGAGATAATGGATTGATAGAAGGAAGGAACGAAAAAGCGAAGATGTGTGGATGGAAGGCAGAACGGAAGGAAGGAATGAAGGAATGAAAGAAGGGGAGATCGAAAAAGAGGTGATGGCTGGAAGTAAAATTGGAAGGAAGGAAGGATGGATGGAAGGAAAGAAGAAACGAAAAAGAGATGATGAATAAAACAGAAAGAAGGAAGGAATGATAGAAAAAGAGATGCTGGAAGGAAGGCAAGAAGGAAGGAAGGGTCGATAAAAGATGAGGGATGGATCGACTTAAGAAGGAACAAAAAAGGAAGGATCAAAAAAGAAATGATGGAAGTAATGAAGGAAGGATCGAAAAACAGGTAATGAATGGAAGGAAAAAAGGATCAAAAAGAGACGATGGGGAGAAGGAACGAAAAAGCGAGGGTGGATGGATGGAATACAGAAAGGAAGGCATGATTGAATGAAGCAGAGATCAAAAAAGAGATAATGGATGACAAGTAAGGAAGGAATGACCGAAAAAGAGATATTGGAACGAAGGCAAGATGGAAGGAAAGATCGAAAAAGAGTGGATGGAAGGTAGGACGGGAGGAAAACTCGAAAAAGAGATGATGGATGGATAGAATTAAGAAGAAACAAGAAAGTATGGATCGAGTATGGTCGTACCTTCCATCCACTCTTTTTCGATCTTTCCTTCCATCTTGCCTTCCTTCCAACATCTCTTTTTCGGCCATTCCTTCCTTACTTGTCATCCATTATCTCTTTTTTGATCTCTGCTTCATACTTTCTTGTTTGAGGTGAGGGATGCCATGGACGTCCCTGCTGATTACACTTGCAGGAAGTGCACCCATCTCCAGCTTCTCCAAGACCGTGTTAGGGAACTGGAGCTGGAGTTGGATGAACCTAGGATCATTCGGGAGGCAGAGGGGGTCATAGATCGGAGCTTTAGGGAAGTAGTAACTCCAAAGATGGCAGATAGATGGATGACAGTGAGGGGGACTGGGTGGAAGCAGCCACTGCAGGGACCCCCTGCGGCCGTTCCCCTCAAGAACAAGTATACCGTTTTGGATACTTGTGGGGGGGACGACTTACCAGGGGTAAGTAACGGGGCTCAGGCCTCTGGCACGGAGCCTGTCCCCGTTACTCAGAAGGGAAGGGTGGAGAAGAGCAGAGCAATAGTAATTGGGGACTCGATAGTTCGGGGCACAGATAGGCAGTTTTGTGGGAACGAAAGAGACTCACGTTTGGTATGTTGCCTCCCAGGTGCAAGGGTACGTGACGTCTCTGATCGTGTTTTCCGGGTCCTGGAGGGGGAGGGGGAGCAGCCCGAAGTCGTGGTCCACATTGGCACCAATGACATAGGTAGGAGGAGCACTGAGGATGTTAGGCAGGCTTTCAGGGAGCTAGGTTGGAAGCTCAAAGTTAGAATGAACAGAGTTGTTGTCTCTGGTTTGTTACCCGTGCCACGTGATAGAGAGTCGAGGAATAGGGAGAGAGAACAGTTAAATGCGTGGCTACAGGGATGGTGCAGGAGGGAGGAATTCCGGTATTCGGATAACTGGGGTTCTTTCTGGGGAAGGTGGGACCTCTATAAGGTGCACCTGAACCTGAGGGGCACCAGTATCCTTGGTGGGAGGTTTGCTAGTGCTCCTGGGGTGGGGGCTTAAACTAATTCTGCAGGGGCATGGGAACCCAGACTGTAGCTTTAGGGTGCAGGACCTGGAGTGTAGGGAGGTTAGGAACATGGCATCAATTTCAAAGGAGGGTGCCTGTAAACAGGAAAGTGGCTTGAAGTGTGTATACTTCAATGCAAGAAGTATACGAAATAAGGTAGGTGAACTTGCAGCGTGGGTTAGTACCTGGGACTTCGATGTTGTGGCTATTACGGAGACATGGGTAGAACAGGGACAGGATTGGTTGTTGCAGGTCCCAGGGTTTAAATGTTTTAGTAGGGTCAGAGGTGGGGGTAAAAGAGGGGGAGGTGTGGCATTGCTTGTCAAAGATATTATTACAGTGGTGGAAAGGACAATGGATGAAGAATCGCCATCTGAGGTAGTTTGGGCTGAGGTTAGGAATAGGAAAGGTGAGCTCACCCTGTTAGGGGTCTTTTACAGGCCTCCTAATAGTCCTAGAATCGGAGAAGAAAGGATTGCGAGGATGATTAAAGAGAAGAGTGAAAGTAATAGGGTGGTTGTTATGGGGGACATTAACTTTCCTGATATTGATTGGGAAAGCTATAGCTCAAGTTTGTTAGATGGGTCAGTGTTTGTCCAATGTGTGCAGGAGGGTTTCCTGACACAATATGTAGATAGGCCAACAAGAGGTGAGGCCATACTGGATTTGGTACTGGGTAACGAACTAGGCCAGGTGTTAGAATTCGAGGTAGGTGAGCACTTTGGGGACAGTGACCACAATTCGGTGACTTTTACTCTAGTGATGGAGAGGGATAAGTGAGCACTACAGGGCAAGAGTTATAGCTGGGGGCAGGGAAATTATGATGCGGTGAGGCATGACTTAGGATGTGTGGCTTGGAAAAGTAAGCTTCAAGGCAAGGGTGTAATTGATATGTGGAGCTTGTTCATTGAGTCCTTGATAAGTATGTACCTGTCAGACAGGGAGGAAAGGGTCGTGTGAGGGAGCGGTGGTTTAATAAGGAATTGGAATCCCTTGTTAAATGGAAGAGGGCGGCCTATGTAAAGATGAGGCGTGAAGGTTCAATTGGGGCGATTGAGAGTTATAAGGTAGTCAGGAAGGACCTGAAGAGAGAGCTAAGAGCAGCAAGGAGGGGACATGAAAGGTCCTTAGTTGGTAGGATTAGGGAAAACCCTAAGGCTTTCTATAGGTATGTCAGGAATAAAGAATGACTAGGGTAGGAATAGGTCCAGTCAAGGATAGTAATGGGAAGTTGCGTGTGGAGGCTGAAGAGATTGGGGAGACACTGAATGAATATTTTTCGTTAGTATTCACTCAGGGACAGGACATTGTTGTCGATGTGAATACTGAATCACAATTAAGTAGAATGGATGGCTTTGAGGTATGTAGAGAAGAGGTGTTGGAAATTCTGGAAAGGGTGAAAATAGATAAGTCCCCTGGGCCTGATGGCATTTATCCTAGGATTCTCTGGGAAGCAAGGGAGGAGATTGCAGAGCCATTGGCCTTGATTTTTTTGTCCTCGTTGTCTACAGGAGTAGTGCCAGAAGATTGGAGGATAGCAAATGTGGTTCCCTTGTTCAAGAAGGGGAGTAGGGATAACCCTAGTAACTATAGGCCGGTGAGTCTCACTTCTGTTGTGGGCAAAGTCTTAGAGAGAATTGTAGGGATAGGATTTATGAACATCTGGATAGGAATAATGTGATCAAGGATAGTCAGCATGGTTTTGTGAAGGGCAGGTCGTGCCTCACAAACCTTAGTGAATTATTTGAGAAGGTGACTAAGGAGGTGGACGAGGGGAAAGCGGTAGATGTGGTGTATATGGATTTTAGCAAGGCGTTTGATGGTAGACTACTGCAAAAAATACGGAGGTATGGCATTGAAGGTGAGTTGGAGGTTTGGATTAGGAATTGGCTGGCTGGAAGAAGACAGAGGGTAGTAGTTGATGGCAAAGGTTCATCTTGGAGTGCCGTCACTAGCGGTGTTCCGCAAGGATCTGTTTTGGGACCATTGCTGTTTGTCATTTTTATAAATGACCTGGAGGAGGGGTTAGAAGGTTGGGTGAGCAAGTTTGCGGATGATACGAAAGTCGGAGGAGTTGTAGACAGAGAGGAAGGATGTGGCAGGTTACAGCGGGATATAGATAAGCTGCAGAACTGGGCAGAAAGGTGGCAAATGGAGTTCAATGTAGCTAAGTGTGAGGTGATTCACTTTGGTAAGAGAAACAAAAAGATGGGGTACTGGGCTAATGGTCGGATACTTGGTAGTGTGGATGAGCAGAGGGAACTGAAAATGTGTTGCTGGAAAAGCGCAGCAGGTCAGGTAGCATCCAGGGAACAGGAAAATCGACGTTTCGGGCATAAGCCCTTCCTGAAGAAGGGCTTATGCCCGAAACGTCGATTCTCCTGTTCCCTGGATGCTGCCTGACCTGCTGCGCTTTTCCAGCAACAAATTTTCAGCTCTTATCTCCAGCATCTGCAGACCTCACTTTCTCCTCCTGGATGAGCAGAGGGATCTTGGTGTCCATGTACACAGATCTCTGAAAGTTGCCACCCAGGTAAATAGTGCGGTGAAGAAGGCATATGGCATACTGACTTTTATTGGTAGAGGAATTGAGTTCTGGAGTCCTGAGGTCATGTTGCAGTTGTATAAGACTCTGATGCGGCCACATCTGGAGTATTGTGTGCAGTTGTGGTCGCCATACTATAGGAAGGATGTGGAGGCACGGGAACGGGTGCAGAGGATGTTTACCAGGATGTTGCCTGGTATGGTAGAAAAGATCGTATGAGGAAAGGCTGAGGCACTTGGGGTTGTTTTCATTGGAGAAAAGAAGGTTTAGGGGTGACTTGATAGAGGTGTACAAGATGATTAGGGGTTTAGATAGGGTTGACAGTGAGAATCTTTTTCCACGTATGGAGTCAGCTATTACAAGGGGGCATAGCTTTAAATTAAGGGGGGGTAGGTATAGGACAGATGTTAGGGGTAGGTTCTTTACTCAGCGAGTCGTGAGTTCATGGAATGCCCTGCCAGTAGCAGTGGTGGACTCTCCCACATTATGGGCTTTTAAGCGGGCATTGGATAGGCATATGGAGGATAGTGGGCTAGTGTAGGTTAGGTGGGCTTGGATCGGCACAACATCGAGGGCCGAAGGGCCTATACTGCGCTGTATTCTTCTATGTTCTATGTTCTATGAAAACGCGATGATGGATAGAATGAGGAAAGTAACAAGGAAGGAAGAAAAAGAGATGGCGGATAGAAGGAAGGTAGGAAGGATGGATCGACACAGAGATGATAGATGGAAGGGAGGATCGAAAAATAGATAATGGAAGGAAGGAAGAATCGACAAAGACGATGGATAGAAGGGAGGAAGGATCGAAAAAGACATGAAAGATGGAAGGAAGGATCAAAATGAAAACATCGATGGAAGGAAGGATTGGAAAATAGATGATGGATGGAACGGTGAAAGGATAGAAAAGGAGCTGTTGGATGGAAGGAAGGACAGAAATAGAGATAATAGTTGAATGGAAGGTAGGAATAATAAAGGAGATAATCGATGGAAGGATGGATTGAATAAGAGATGATGGATGGAAGGATGGCAGGGACAAGGAAGGAAGGATCGAAAAAGAGTTGATGGCTGGAAGGAAGGAAGGAATGAAGGAAAAATCGAAAATTAGATGATGGAGGGATAGTAGGAACATGAAAGGAAGGATAAAAACGCGATGATGGATAGGAAGAAATTAGAAAGGAAGGCTCGAAAAAAGAGATGGTGAAAGGAAGGAAGGGTCGACTAAGATGATGGATGAAAGGAAGGAAGGATCAAAAAAGAGATGATGGATGGAAGGGAGGATCAAAAAATAGATGATGGAAGGAAGGAAGAATCGACAAAGACGATGGATGGAAGGGAGGAAGGATCGAAAAAGACATGAAAGATGGAAGGAAGGATCAAAAAGAAATGATCGATGGAAGGAAGGATCGGAAAATAGATGATGGCTGGAACGATGAAAGGATAGAAAAGGAGCTGTTGGATGGAAGGAAGGACAGAGAAAGCGATTACGGTTGGAAGAAATGTAGGATCACAAAAGAGATGCTGAATGGAAGTAAGGATAGAAATAGAGATAATAGTTGGAAGGTAGGTAGGAATAATAAAGGAGATAATGGATGAAAGGATGGATTGAATAAGAGATGATGGATGGATAGAAGGGACAATCGAGAAAGAGAAGATGGATGGCTGGCATGAAGGAAGCAAAGAAGGATTGAAATAGAGATGATGGATTGATGGAAGGAAGGAAGAGTCGACAATGAGTTGATGAATGGATGGAAGGACGCAAGAATGAAAAAAAGATGTTGAATGGAAGGAAGGAATGAAGGAACGAAAAAGAGATGATTGGTAGAAGTAAGGAAGGATCCAAAAAGAGAAGATGGAAGGAAGGAAGGATCGTAAAAGAAATGATAGATTGAAGGAAGGAAGGATCGAAAAAGAGGTGATGGATGGAAGGAAGGGAGGATTGAAAATGAGATGATGAATGGAAGGAAGAAAGAACCGAAAAGAGAATGATAAATGGAGGAAAGGAAGGAAGAAAAGATCAAAAAAAGAAATGATGGTTGGAGGAAAGGAAAGGAAGGAAGAAAGGATCGAAAAAAGAGATGTTGAATGGAAGGAATGAAGGGTCGAAAAAGGGATGATGGATCCGACGGATGGACGGAAGACAGGATCGAAAAAGAGATGTTAAATGGAAGGAAGGAAGAATCGATAAAGAGATGATGGATGGAAGGAAGGATCACAAAAGTGATGATGAATGGATGGAAGGAGTGAAGAAAACAAGGGTCGAAAGAGGGATGATGGATGGATGGAATTAAGAAGAAACAAGAAAGGAAGGATTGCAAAAGAGGTGACGAACGGAATGAAGAAAGGAACAAGGAAGGAAGTATCGAAAAAAGATGTGATGGATGGAAGGAAGGAAGGATTAAAAAAAATTGATGGATGGAAGGAAGGAAGTATCGGAAAAGAGATGATGGATGGAACGACGAAAGGATAGAAAGGGAGGTGATGGGTGGAAGGAAGGAAGGACAGAAATAGAGATAATGGGTGGCAAGATTGTAGGATCGAAAAAGCGATAATGGACAGAAGGAAGGAAGGAATGAAAAAAGATGATGGATGTATCAAAGGGATGCTCGGAAAACAGAAGATGGATGTCAATAAGGAAGGAAGCATAGGAGGATCGAAACAGAGATGATCGATGGATGGAAGGAAGGATCGCAAAAGAGATGATGGATGGATGGAAGGAAGAGTCAATAAAGTGACGATGGATGGAGTGAACGAATTTCAAAATTTCAAAAAAGAGATATGGATTGATGGATGGAAGGGCATAAACAGAAACATTGAATGGAAGGAAGGAAGGATGGGTGGATGGAATTCAGAAGGAACAATAAAGGAAGGATCGAAAAAAGTTAAATGCAAGGAAGGAAGGATCGAAAAAGAGATGATGGAAGGAAGGAAGGAAGGAACAAGGAAGGATGGATCGCAAAAGAGATGATGGATGGAAGGATGGCAGGGACAAGGAAGGAAGGATCGAAAAAGAATTGATGGATGGAAGGAAGGAAAGAAGGAAAAATCGAAAAAGAGATGATGGAGGGATAGAATTAAGTAGAAACATGAAAGGAAGGATCTGAAACGCGATGATGAATAGGAAGAAATTAGAAAGGAAGGCTCGAAAAATAGATGATATAAGGAAGGAAGGGTCGACTAAGATGATGGATGGAAGGAAGGAAGGATCGAAAAAGAGATGAAGAATGGAAGGAAGGAGGATCAAACAGAAATGATCGGTGTAAGGAAGAATTGGAAAAAGAGATAATGGATGGAAGGAGGGATTGTAAAAGAGAAGATGGATGGATCTAAGGGACGATCATAAAAGAGAAGATGAATGTCAGGAAGGAAGGAAGCAAAGAAGGATCGAAGAAGAGATGGTGGATTGATGGAAGGAAGGAAGAGTTAACAATGAGTTGATGGATGGAAGGAAGGACGGAAGAATTGAAAAAGAGATGTTGGATGGAAGGAGGAAGGATCGGAAAAGAGTTATTGCATGAAAGTAAGGAAAGGAGGATCAAAAAGAGATGATTGGTAGAAGTAAAGAAGGTTCTAAAAAGAGAAGATGGAAGGAAGGAAGGAAGGAAAGAACAAGAAAGGAAGGATCGTAAGAGAAATGAAAGAGGGAAGGAAGGATAGAAAAAGGATCAAAAAAGAGTTGATAGACGGACGGAAGGAAGAATCGAAAAAGATATGATGGATGGAAGGAAGGAAGTAAGGATTGAAAGTGTGATGATTGATGGAAGGAAGTAAGGATGGAAATACCGAAAAAGAGTTCATGGAATGAATGCATTAAGGAACGAAGCAAGGATCGAATAGAGGTGATGGATAGAAGGAAGGAAGGATTGAAAATGAGGTGATGGATGGAAGGAAGAAAGGACTGAAAAGAGAATGATGGATGGAGGAATGGAAGGAAGAAAGGATCGAAAAAAGAGATGATGGATAAAAGAAAGGATCGAAAAAGAGTTGATGGATGGAAGGAAGGAAATGTCAAAAAGAGATGATGGATCTGAAGGATGGAAGGAAAGCAGGATCGAAAAAGAGATGTTAAATGAAAGGAAGAAAGTATCGAAAAAGAGATGATGGATGGAACAAAGAAAAGGATAAAAAGGCGGTGATGGATGGAAGGAAGGAAGGACAGAAATAGAGGTAACGTGTGGAAGGATTGTAGGATTGAAAAGGAGATAATGGATGGAAGCAAGGAAAGAAGGATTGAAAAAAGATGATGGATGTGTCAAGGGGACGATCGGAAAATAGAAGATGAATGTCAATAATTGAGGAAGAATAGAAGGATCGAAACAGTGATGATGGATTGATGGAAGAAAGGAAGGATCGCAAAAGTGATGATGGATGGAGTGAACGAAGTATCAAAAAGAGATTATAGATTGATGGATGGTAGGACTAAAACAGAGACATTGGGTGGAAGGAAGGAAGGATCATAAAAGAGATGATGGATGGATGGAATTCAGAAGGAACAATAAAGGAAGGATCGAAAGAGATATGATGAACGGAAGGAAGGAAGAATCGAAAAGAAATGATGGAAGGAAGGAAGGAAGGAACAAGGAAGGATGGATCGCAAAAGAGATGATGGATGGAAGGATGGGAGTGACAGGAAGGAAGGATAGAAAAAGAGATGATGGATGAGCGGAAAACATTCTGGAAGGCAGGATCGAAAAAGAGATGTTAAATGGGAGGAAGGAAAAATCTAAAAAGAGATGATTGATGGATAGAATTAAGTAGTAACATGAAAGGAAGGATCGGAAATGGGATGATGGATGGAAAGAAGAAAGGAAAAAGGATGGAAAAATCGAAAAAGAGATGATAGATAGAAAGAAGGTAGGAAGGAAGGATAGACAAAGAGATGATGCAAGGAAGGGAGAGTCGACTAAAATGATGAATGGAAGGAAGGAAGGATCGAAAAAGGGATGAAGGGTGGAAGGAAGGAGGATCAAAAATAAATGATTGATGGAAGGAAGGATTGTAAAAGAGAAGCTGGATGGATCGAAAGGACGATTGTAAAAGAGAAGATGAATGGCAGGAAGGAATGAAGCTAAGAAGGATTGTAGCAGAGATGATGGATTGATGGAAGAAAGGAAGAGTTGACAATGAGTTGATGGCTGGAAGGAAGGATGGAAGAATCGAAAAAGAGATGTTGGATGGAAGGAGAAAGGATCGAAACAGAGACGTAGCATGAAAGGAACGAAAGAAGGATCGAAAAAGAGATGACTGATGGAAGTAAGGAAGGATCCAAAAAGAGAAGATGGAAGGAAGGAAGGAACAAGGAAGGATCAAGGAAGGAATGATTGTAAAAGATATGATAGAAGGATGGAAGGAAGGATTGAAAAAGAGATGATGGATGGAAGGAAGGAAGTAAGGATCGAAAATGTGATGATTTATGGAAGGAAAGAAGGACAGAAATACTGGAAAAGAGTTCACGGAATGAATGAATTAGGAAATAAGCAAGGACCGAGTAGAGGTGATGGATGGAAGGAAGGGCAGATTGAAAATGAGATGATGGAAAGAAGGAAGAAAGGACTGAAAAAAGAATGATGGATAGAGGAAAGGAAGGAAGAAAGGATCGAAAAAAGAAATGATGGATGGAAGGAAGGAAAGGACTGAAAACGAGATGATGGATGGAAGAAGGAATGGTCGAAAAAGAGATGATGGATGTGACGGACGGAAGGAAGGCAGGATCGGAAAAGAGGTGTTAAATGGTAGGAAGGAAGAATCGAAATAGAGATGATGGATGGAAGGAAGGAAAGATCACAAAAGAGATGCTGAAAAGAATGGAAGGAATGAAGAAAAGAAGGATCGAAAGAGGGATGATGGATGGATGGAATTAAGAAGGAACAAGAAAGGAAGGATCAAAAAAGAGATGATTGGTATAAGGAGGGATGTATCGAAAAAGAGATGATGGAAAGAATGAAGGAAGGAACAAGGAAGGAAGAATAAAAAAAAAATGATGGATGAAAGGAAGACAGGAAGGAAGGAATGATCAAAAAATAGATAATGTATGGAAGGAAGAAAGGGTAGAAAAAGACATGATGGATTGAAGGGAGGAAGGATCGATAAAGAGTTGATGGATGGAAGGAAGGGTGGATCAAAAAAGAGACGATGGAACTGATAGATGGATGGAAGGCAGGATCGAAAAAGAGAAGACAGATTAATAGAATTAAGAAGGAACAAGAAAAGAAAGATCGAAAAAGGGATGACGAATGGAAGGTAGGATGGAAAGAAGGATCGAAACTTAAATGATGGATGGATAGAATTAAGAAGGAACAAGAAAGGAGGGATCGAAAACGCGATGATGGACAGAATGAAGAAAGGAACAATGAAGGAAGGATCAAAAAAGAGATGATGGATGGAAAGAAGGCAGGAAGGGAGGATCGACTAAAATGATGGATGGATAGAAGGATGAATCAAAAAAAGACATGAAGGATGGAAGGGAGGAAGATCAAAAAGAAATGATCGATGGAAAGAAGGATTGGAAAAGATGATAATGGATGAAAGGAAGGATTGAAAAAGAGATGATGGATAGATCGAAACGATGATTGTAAAAGAGAAGATCAATGGCAGGAAAGAAGGAAGTAAAGAAGGATCGAAGCAGCGACGATAGATTGATGGAATGATGGAAGAGTCGACAATGAGTGGATGAATGGAAAGAAGGACGGAAGAATCAAAAAAGAGATGTTGGATGGAAGGAGGATGGATCGAAAAAGAGACGTTTCATGTAAGGAAGGAAAGAAGGATCGAAAACGAGATGATTGGTAGAAGTAAGGATGGATCTATAAAGCGATGAAAGGAAGGAAGGAAGGAAGGGAGGAACAAGGAAGGATGGATCGCAAAAGAGATGTTAGATGGAAGGAAGGAAGGATCGAAAAAGAAATATTGAATGGAAGGAAGGAAGGAAGGATCGAAAAAGAGACGATGGGATGGATCGAAGGGATGATTCTAAAAGAGACGTTGCATGAAAGGAAGGAAAGAAGGATCAAAAAGAGATGCCTGTTAGAAGCAAGGAAGGATCCAAAAAGAGATACAAGGAAGGATCAAAAAAGAGATGTTGGATAGAAGGAAGTAAGGATCGAAAAAGAGTTTATGTATGGAAGGAAGGAAGGATCGCAAAAGTGATGATGGATGGAAGCAAGGGAAGATCGAAAAAGAGATGATAGATGAACGGAAGGAAGAATCGATTAAGTGATGATGGATGGAAGGAAACAAGTATTGAAAAAGAGATTATGGATTGATGGTTGGAAAATAAAAACAGAGATGACGGATGGAAGAAAGTAAGGAGGAAACAAAAAAAAAGAGTGATGGGTGGAAGGAAGGAAGGATCGAAAAAGAGATGTTGGATGGAAGCAAGGAAAAACAAGTAAGGAAGGACTTTAAAAGAGACGATGGATGGAAGGAGGGAAGGAAGGATCAAAAAGTCATGATGGATCCAATAAAGGAAACATCGAAATAGAGATGATGAATGGAAGGAAGGAAGGAACAAGGAAGGAAGGATCGTAAAGGAGATGATAGATGGAAGGAAGGAAGGAAGGAAAAACGAAGGGAGATTGAAAACAATACGATGAATGGAAGGAAGGAAACATCGAAAATAAGTGAGGGAAGGAACGAATGAAGGATCGTAAAAGAGATAGTGGATGGTAAGGAGGAGGATCAAAAAGAGATGATGGATGGATGGAAGGAAGGAATGACAAAGCGAGGATAGATGGATGGAAGGCAGAATGGAAGAAGGAATGTTGGAAGAAGAGATCGAAAATTAGATGATGGATGGGCAGGAATGTTGGAAGGATGGATGGAAGAATAGATGGATGGAAGGGAGAATTGAGAAAGTGATGATGGATGAAAAGGAAGGAAGGAAGGATCGAAGAAGAGAAGATGGATGGAAGGAAGAAAGGAAGGAATGATCAAAAAGGAGATGTTGGAAGGATGCAAGAAAGGCAGGATCGAGTCAGAGATGATGGCTGGACGGAAGGATCCAAAAATAGATTATGTGTGGAAGGAAGGAAGGAAGAACGGATTGGAATGAAGTGATGGATGGATGAAAGAAATGAAGGATCGAAAAAGAGATGATGGATGGAAGGAAAGGTGGAACAAAGAAGGAAGGATCGTAATGGAGATGATGGATGGAAGGAAGGAATGAAGGATCACGGAAGGAGAGATCGAAAGTGAGATGATAGTTGGCAGCAAAGAAGGAATGATCAAAAAGTGATGATGGAAGGAAGGACGGAACGAAAAAGAGATGATTGGTGGAAGGAAGATGAACAGAAATAGATTTCTTGGATGGAAGGAAAAATTGAAAAAGAGATGATGAATAAAAGGACGGAAGGAATAATCACAAAGGAGATAATGAATGGATGGAATGAAGAAAGGAACATGGATGGAAGAATCGATAAAGAGACAATGGATGGTGGGGAGGTGGGAAGGAAGGATTGAGAAAGCGACGATGAATGGAAGGAAGGAAGGATCGAAAAAGAGATGATAGATGGAAGGATGAATGTAAGAAGGATCAACGAACATCATGGAAGGAAGGAAGGATCCAAAAAGGAGGTGATGGATGAAAGGAAGGAGAACATGAATAGAGATAATGGATGGAAGGAATGTAGGATGGAAAAGGTGATAACGGATGGAAGGAAGTAAGGAAGGATTGAAAAAGAGATGATGGATGGATCGAAGGGGCGATTGGAAAACAGAAGATGGGTGGCAAGAAGAAAGGAAGCAAAGAAGGATTGAAACAGAGATAATTGATGGATGAAAGGAAGGAAGTGTCGACAAAGAGATGATGGATGGAAGGAACGACGGGCAGGATCGAAAAAGAGATGTTGGATGGAAGGAAGGATTGAAAAAGAGATTATGCATGGAAGGAAGGAAGAATCGCAAAAGAGATGATGGATGGAGGGAAGGAAGGAAGGATAGAAAAGACATGCTGGTTGTAAGGAAGGGAGGGTAGAAAAGGAGGTGATGGATGGAAGGAAGAAGTACAGAAATATATTTAATGGATGGACGGAAGGAAGGATTGAAAAAGAAATGATGGATGGAAGGAAGGAAGAATCATGAAGGAGATGATGAATGGATGGAATGAAGAAAGGAACATGGAAGGATTGAAACGGAGATAATTGATGGATGGAAGGAAGGAAGTGTCGACAAAGAGATGATGTATGGAATGAAGGATGGCAGGATCGAAAAAGAGATGTTGGATGGAAGGAAGGCGGGATTGCGAAAGAGTTTATGTATGGAAGGAAGGATCGTAAAAGAGATGATGGATGGATGGAAGGAAAGAATGAAAAAGGAAGGTAGGAATTGAAAAAGTGATGATGGATGGAAGGAAGGTAGGAAGGATGGATCGACAGAGATGATGGATGGAAGGAAGGAAGAATCGAAGAAGGGATGATGAATGGAAGGAAGGAAGGATTGACTAAGATGATGGTTGGAGGGAAGGAAGGAAAGAACGGAAAATAGATGATGGATGGAATGAAGAAATGATAGAAATGAAGCTGATGGATGGAAGGTGGCAAGGACAGAAATGGAGATAATGGATGGACGGATGGTAGGATTGAAAAGGAGATAATGGATGGCAGGAAAAAGGAAGGATTGAAGAAAGAGATGATGGATGTATCAAAGGGACAATCGACAAATTAGGGATTGGTGATTGGAAAATAAAAACAGAGATGACGGATGGATGGAAATAAGGAGGAATCGAAAAAGAGATGATGGATGGAAGGATGGAAAGATCAGAAAAGAGATGTTGGATGGAAGTAAGGAAGGTACAAGGAAGGAAGGATCATAAAGGAGATTAAAGCAAATTACTGCGGATGCTGGAATCTGAAACCAAAAGAGAAAATGCTGGACAAACCCAGCAGGTCTGGCAGCATCCGTAAGGAGAGAACAGAGCTGACGTTTCGAGTCTAACTGACCCTTTGTCAAAGCTACAAAAAGGGAGAAATAGGGAGGCATTTATACTAGGTTTAGGGAAGGTGTTCAGACCGGCAGGCTGTAATGTGCTACTTCAACACACAATCCTGCTGCCATACCCACATGTCTGTCCTTGGCCTGCTGCAATGTTCCAGTCAAGCTCAATGCAAACTGGAGGAACATTTTCCGACTCGGCATGTTACAGCCTGCAGATCTCAACATTGAATTCAACAAGTTCAGATGATTATCCCATCTCGACCATTTTGTTTTCATTCTGCTCCATAATTTTATTTCATTTATTTTATTTATCTTTTTTGTATTTTTTTCACTGTTCTGTACCTCTTATTTCTTGATTGTCTCTCTTTCTCTCGCTCCCCACTCTCTCATCACCCTTTTCCTCTCCTCTTTCCCCTTGCTACCTTCTCCCCTGTTTTCCATTTTGACTCTGCTTCACCCATCCCCCATAATCCACCACATATTTTGTCACATAGCAGTGTCTTCAGTCTTGGTCATTCACAGCTCCTAATCTCCCTATAATCTCTCTATACACTGTTACTATCACCTCTTTATCGCTACCTTTGCGAGCCATGACTCGCCTTCTCTCAGCCTGGTATAAATACCTGACAATTTGTCCCTAATTTTAGCTTTGACAAAGGTCAAACGTCGGCTTTTTTCTCTCCTTACAGATGCTGCCAGACCTGCTGAGATTTTCCAGCATTTTTCTCTTTTGGGCTCGTAAAGAGACGATCGATAGAAGGAGGGAAGGAAGGATCGAAAAAGCAGTGACGGATAAAAGGAAGGAAGGGTCGAAAAAGGGATGATAGATGGATGGGTGGAAGGAAGGAAATATTGAAAAAGAGATGATGGAAGGAAGGAAACATCGAAATACAGATAATGGATGGAAGGAAGGATGGATCAAAAAAGATGTTGGATGAATGGAAGGAAGGAACGACAAAGCAAGGATGGATGAATGGAAGGCAGAATAGAAGGAAGGAATGAATGGAGGAGAGATCGAAGAAGAGACGATAGATGGAAGGAATGTTGAAAGGAAGAGTGAAAAAAGGATGAATGGAAGGAAGAATCGAAAAAGAAATGATGGACAAAAATGAAGGAAGAAAGGAAGGAAAGAACAACGAAGGAGAGATCAAAAAAAGATAATGGAAGGAAGAATCGAAAAAGAGATGATGGAAGGCAGGAAGGATCGTAAAACAGACAATGGATGGAAGGAAGGAAGGATCAAAAAGAGATGATGGATGGAAGGAAGGAACGACAAAGTAAGTAAAGATGGATGGAAGGCAGAATGGAAGGAAGGAATGAAGGAAGGAGAGATCGATAATGAGATGATAAATGGAAGAAATGGTGGAAGGATGGACAGAAAAAAGGATGAATGGAAAGAAGGAAGGATCGGAAAACGGATAATGGAAGAAAGGAACAAGGAAGGAAAGAAGAAGAGATACTGGAAGGCAGGAAAGAAGTTTGATCGAAAAAGAGATGATGGAAGGAAGGAAGTATCAAAAAAAGATGATTGACGGAAGGAAGGACTGAAAAACAGATAATGGCTGGAAGGAAGGATGGATCAAACAAAGATAATGGATGGATGGACAGAAGGCACGTCAAAGCAAAGATGAATGGATGGAAGGCAGAATGGAAGGAAGGAGCGAATGAAGGAGAGATCGAAGTAGGAGACGATAGATGGAAGGAGTGATGGAAGAAAGGTTGGAAGAAAGGATGGAAAGAACAATGAAGGAGAGATCGAAGAAAATATGATGGATGAAGGAAGGAAGGATCGAAAAAGAGATGATGGCAGGAAGGACGGATCGTAAAACAGATAATGGTTGGAAAGAAGGAATGATCAAAAAAGCGATGATGGCTGGAAGGAAGGAACGCAAAGCGAGGATGGATTGATCGAAGGCAGAATGGAAGGAAGGAATGAAGGAAGGAGACATCGAAAATGTGATTTTGGATGGAAGGAACGTTGGAAGGATGGATGGAAGGATGGATGGAAGGATGGCTGGAAGGAAAGAATGAAGGAAGGAAGGATTGTAAAAGAGATCATGGAAGGAAGCAACAAAGAAGGAGAAATCGAGAAAGAGATAATGGAAGGCAGGAAAAAAGGAAGGATCGAAAAAGTGATGATGGAAGGCAGGAAGTATCAAAAAAGCGATGGTGGATGGAAGGAAGGAAACATCGAAAAAGAGATGATGGAAAGAAGGAAGGATCAAAAAACAGATAATGGATGGACGGAAGGATAAAAAAAGATGATGGATGGATGAAAGGAAAGAACGACAAAGCGAGGATGGATGGATGGATGGAAGGCAGAATGGAGGGAAGGAATGAATGAAGGAGAGATCAAAAAAGAGATGATAGATGGAAGGAATATTGGACGGAAGGATGGAAGAATAGATGGATGGAAGGAAGAATCGAAAACGAGAAGATGGATAAAAAGGAAGGAAGAAAGGAAGTAAGGAATGAAAGATCGAAACAGAGAAGGTGGATGGAAGGAAGGAAGGATGGAATTATCAAAATGAGATGTTAGAATGATGCAAGGAAGGCAGGATCGAAAAATAGGGGATGCATGGAAGGAAAGAAGGAAGGATGGTTCAAAAATGAGATGTTGGATGGAATGAAGAATGGATCAATAAAGACATGACGGATGGAAGGAAGGATCGAAAACGCAATGATGGATGGAAGGAAGGAAGCAATGAAGAGATCGAAAAAGGATGATCAATGGATTGAAGGAATGAAGGTCCGAGAAAGAGGTGATGGATGGAGGGCAAGAAGTGAGGATGCAAGTAGGAAGCAAGGGTCGATGAACATACAGTAGATGGATGAATGGAAGGAAGGCAGGGAGGAAGGACCGAAAGTAGAGATGATGGATAGAAGAAAGGATCGAAAAAGTGATGATGGATGGAAAAAAGGAAGGATCGCAAATGAGCTGACAGATGGAAGGCATGATGGATCGAAAAAGAGATGTTGGATGGAAGGAAGAAAGAATCAAAAAAAGTGACGATGGATGGGTGGAATTAAGAAGGACCAAAAAAGGAAGGATCGAAAAAGAGATGATGAATGGATGGAAGGAACGATCACAAAAGAAATGATGATCGGATGGAAACATGGAAGGAAGGATCAATAAAGAGATGATGAATGGAGGGAAGGTGGGAAGGAAAGATCGACAAATAGATGATGAATGGAAGGCAGGAAGGATCGGAAAAGCGATAATAGATAGAAGGAAGGAAATAAGGGGGGATCGATGAAGATGATGCATGGAAGGAAGGAAGGAAGGATGTTTCGAAAATGAGATGTTGGATGGAATGAAGGACGGATCGATAAAGCCAAGACGGATGGAAAGATGAGTCGAAAACGCAATGATGGATGGAAGGAAGGAAGCAATGAAGGATCGAATTAAATGGTCGATGGATTGAAGGATCGAGAAAGAGATGATGGATGAATGGCAGGAAGTGAGGATGCAAGGAGGAAGCAAGGATCGAAGAAGATACAGCAGATGAATGAATGGAAGGAAGGTAGGAAGGAAGGACCAAAAGAAGAGATGATGGATAGAAGAAAGAATCAAAATATTGATGATGGATGGAAGAAAGGAAGGATCACAAATGAGCTGACAAATGGAAGACATGATGGATCGAAAAAAAGATGATGGATCTGACGGACGGAAGGAAAGAAGAATCGAAAAAGAGATGTTGGATGGAAGGAAGAAAGAATCAAAAAAGTATGATGGGTGGGTGGAAATAAGAAGGAACAAAAAAGGAAGGATCGAAAAAGAGATGATAATGGATGGAAACATGGAAGGAAGGATCAATAAAGGGATGATGAATGGAGGGAAGGTGGGAATGTACGATCGACAAATAGATGATGAATGGAAGGCAGGAAGGATCGAAAAGGAGATAATAGATGGAAGGAAGGAAATAAGGGGGGATCGATGAAGATGATGGATGGAAGGAAGGGAGGATCGAAAAAAGAGATGACGAATGGAAGGAAGGATTAAATAGAAATGATTGATGGAAGGAAGGATCAGAAAAGAGATGATGGATGGAGTGAAGTAAGGATAGAAAAAGAGGTGATGGATGGTAGGAAGGAGATCAGAAGTAGAGATTATGAATGGAAGGAAGGTAGGATTGAAAAGGAGATGATGGGTGGAAGAAAGGAAAGATTGAAAAAGAGATGATTAATGGATCGAGGAGCCATTGAAAAACAGAAGATGGATGGCAAGAAGGAAGAAAGCAAAGAAGGATCAAAACATAGAAGCTTGATGGATGGCCAGAAGGAATGAAGCAAAAAAGGATCAAAACACAGATGATTGATGGATGAAAGGAAGGATGGTTCGACAAAGAGATGATGGTTGGAAGTAAGAACGGAAGGATCGAAAAAGTTATGTTGGGTAGATGGAATTAAGAAGGAACAAAAAGGAAGGATCAAAAAAAGATGATGTATGGGATGAAGGATCACAGCAGAGATGATGAATGGATGGAATGAAGAAAGGAACATGGAAGGAAGAGCCGATAAAGAGATGATGGATGGAAGGAATGAATAATCAAAAAAGAGAGGATAGATGGAAGGAACAAAAGAAGGAAGGATCGACGAAGATGATGGATGGACGGAAGGAAGGAAGGATCAGAAAATAGATGATGGATGGAACGAAGTAAAGACAGAAAAGGAGACGATGGGTGGAAGGACTGAAGGGTTGTAAAAGAGATGACGGATGGATCAAAGGGATGATCGAAAAACAGAAGGTGGATGGCAAGAAGGAAGTAGGCAAAGAAGGATCGAAACAGAGATGATTGATGGATGGAAGAAAGGGTCAACAAAGATGAGACGGATGGAAGGGTGGAAGGAAGGAATCGTCAAACACGCGAGGTTGGAATGATGCAAGGAAGACAGGATCGAAAAAGACATTATGAATGGAAGGAAGGAAGGATGGATGAATTGAAAATGAGATTTTGGATGGAAGGAAGGACGGATCGCAAAATACATGAAGGATGTAAGGAAGGATCGAAAACACAATGGTGGATGGACGGAAGGAAGGAAGCAATGAAAGATCAAAAAAAAAATGATGGATGGATTGAAGGAATGACGGATCGAAAAAGAGATGGTGGATGGAGGGAAGGAAGTGGGGATGAAAGGACGGAAGCATGGATAGAAGAAGAGACGGTGGATGGATGAATGGAAGGAAGGAAGGACAGAAAAGAAGATGAATGAAGGAAGAAAGAAAGGGAGGAAAGAATGATCAAAAAAAGAGATGATGGATAGAAGAAAGGAAGGATCGCTAATGAGCTGATAGATGGAAGGCAGGATGGATCGAAGAAGAGATGATGGATCTGACGGACAGGAGGAAGGCAGAATCGAAAAAGAGATGATGGATAAAAATGAAGGAAGAAAGGAAGGAAAGAACAACGAAGGAGAGATCAAAAAAAGATAATGGATAATGGAAGGAAGGATCGAAAAAGAGATGATGGAAGGCAGGAATGATCGTAAAACAGACAATGGATGGAAGGAAGGAAGGATCAAAAAGAGATGATGGATGGAAGGAAGGAACGACAAAGTAAGTAAAGATGGATGGAAGGCAGAATGGAAGGAAGGAATGAAGGAAGGAGAGATCGATAATGAGATGATGAATGGAAGAAATGGTGGAAGGATGGACAGAAAAAAGGATGAATGGAAAGAAGGAAGGATCGGAGAACGGATAATGGAAGAAAGGAACAAGGAAGGAAAGAAGAAGAGATAATGGAAGGCAGGAAAGAAGCTTGATCGAAAAAGAGATGATGGAAGGAAGGAAGTATCAAAAAAAGATGATTGACGGAAGGAAGGACTGAAAAACAGATAATGGCTGGAAGGAAGGATGGATCAAACAAAGATAATGGATGGATGGAAGGAAGGCACGTCAAAGCAAAGATGAATGGATGGAAAGCAGAATGGAAGGAAAGAGCGAATGAAGGAGAGATCGAAGTAGGAGACGATAGATGGAAGGAGTGATGGAAGAAAGGTTGGAAGAAAGGATGGATGGAAGGAAGAATCGAAAAAGAGATGATGGATAAAAGGAAAGAATAAAGGATGGAAAGAACAATGAAGGAGATATCGAAGAAAAGATGATGGATGAAGGAAGGATCGAAAAAGAGATGATGGCAGGAAGGACGGATCGTAAAACAGATAATGGTTGGAAAGAAGGAATGATCAAAAAAGCGATGATTGCTGGAAGGAAGGAATGCAAAGCGAGGATGGATTGATCGAAGGCAGAATGGAAGGAATGAAGGAAGGAAGGAGACATCGAAAATGTGATTTTGGATGGAAGGAACGTTGGAAGGATGGATGGAAGGATGGATGGAAGGAAGGATGGAAGGAAAGAATGAAGGATCGTAAAAGCGATAATGGAAGGAAGCAACAAAGAAGGAGAAATCGAGAAAGAGATAATGGAAGGCAGGAAAAAAGGAAGGATCGAAAAAGTGATGATGGAAGGCAGGAAGTATCAAAAAAGCGATGGTGGATGGAAGGAAGGAAACATCAAAAAAGAGATGATGGAAAGAAGGAAGGATCGAAAAACAGATAATGGATAGATGGAAGGATAAAAAAAGATGATGGATGGATGAAAGGAAAGAACGACAAAGCGAGGATGGATGGATGGATGGAAGGCAGAATGGAGGGAAGGAATGAATGAAGGAGAGATCGAAAAAGAGATGATAGATGGAAGGAATATTGGACGGAAGGATGGAAGAATAGATGGATGGAAGGAAGAATCGAAAACGAGAAGATGGATAAAAAGGAAGGAAGAAAGGAAGTAAGGAATGAAAGATCGAAACAGAGAAGGTGGATGGAAGGAAGGAAGGATGGAATTATCAAAATGAGATGTTAGAATGATGCAAGGAAGGCAGGATCGAAAAATAGGTGATGCATGGAAGGAAAGAAGGAAGGATGGTTCAAAAATGAGATGTTGGATGGAATGAAGAATGGATCAATAAAGACATGACGGATGGAAGGAAGGATCGAAAACGCAATGATGGATGGAAGGAAGGAAGCAATGAAGGATCGAAATAAATGGTCGATGGATTGAAGGATCGAGAAAGAGATGATGGATGAATGGCAGGAAGTGAGGATGCAAGGAGAAAGCAAGGATCGAAGAAGATACAGTAGATGGATGAATGGAAGGAAGGTAGGAAGGAAGGACCGAAAGAAGAGATGATGGATAGAAGAAAGAATCAAAATATTGATGATGGATGGAAGAAAGGAAGGATCACAAATGAGCTGACAAATGGAAGGCATGATGGATAAAAAAAAGATGATGGATCTGACGGACGGAAGGAAAGAATGGATGTTGGATGGAAGGAAGAAAGAATCAAAAAAGTGATGATGGATGGGTGGAAATAAGAAGGAACAAAAAAGGAAGGATCGAAAAAGAGATGATAATGGATGGAAACATGGAAGGAAGGATCAATAAAGGGATGATGAATGGAGGGAAGGTGGGAATGTACGATCGACAAATAGATGATGAATGGAAGGCAGGAAGGATCGAAAAGGAGATAATAGATGGAAGGAAGGAAATAAGGGGGGATCGATGAAGATGATGGATGGAAGGAAGGGAGGATCGAAAAAAGAGATGACGAATGGAAGGAAGGATTAAATAGAAATGATCGATGGAAGGAAGGATCAGAAAAGAGATGATGGATGGAGTGAAGTAAGGATAGAAAAAGAGGTGATGGATGGTAGGAAGGAGATCAGAAGTAGAGATTATGAATGGAAGGAAGGTAGGATTGAAAAGGAGATGATGGGTGGAAGGAAGGAAAGATTGAAAAAGAGATGATTAATGGATCGAGGAGCCATTGAAAAACAGAAGATGGATGGCAAGAAGGAAGGAAGCAAAGAAGGATCAAAACATAGAAGCTTGATGGATGGCCAGAAGGAAGGAAGCAAAAAAGGATCAAAACACAGATGATTGATGGATGAAAGGAAGGATGGTTCGACAAAGAGATGATGGTTGGAAGTAAGAACGGAAGGATCGAAAAAGTTATGTTGGGTAGATGGAATTAAGAAGGAACAAAAAGGAAGGATCAAAAAAAGATGATGTATGGGATGAAGGATCACAGCAGAGATGATGAATGGATGGAATGAAGAAAGGAACATGGAAGGAAGGGCCGATAAAGAGATGATGGATGGAAGGAATGAATAATCAAAAAAGAGAGGATAGATGGAAGGAACAAAAGAAGGAAGGATCGACAAAGATGATGGATGGATGGAAGGAAGGAAGGATCAGAAAATAGATGATGGATGGAACGAAGTAAAGACAGAAAAGGAGACGATGGATGGAAGGACTGAAGGGTTGTAAAAGGGATGACGGATGGATCAAAGGGATGATCGAAAAACAGAAGATGGATGGCAAGAAGGAAGTAAGCAAAGAAGGATTGAAACAGAGATGATTGATGGATGGAAGGAAGGGTCAACAAAGATGAGACGGATGGAAGGGTGGAAGGAAGGAATCGTCAAACACGCGAGGTTGGAATGATGCAAGGAAGGCAAGATCGAAAAAGACATTATGAATGGAAGGAAGGAAGGATGGATGAATTGAAAATGAGATTTTGGATGGAAGGAAGGACGGATCGCAAAATACATGAAGGATATAAGGAAGGATCGAAAACGCAATGGTGGATTGAAGGAAGGAAGGAAGCAATGAAGAATAAAAAAAAATGATGGATGGATTGAAGGAATGACGGATCGAAAAAGAGATGGTGGATGGAGGGAAGGAAGTGGGGATGAAAGGATGGAAGCATAGATAGAAGAAGAGACGGTGGATGGATGAATGGAAGGAAGGAAGGACGGAAAAGAAGATGAATGAAGGAAGAAAGAAAGGGAGGAAAGAAGGATCAAAAAAAGAGATGATGGATAGAAGAAAGGATGGATCGCTAATGAGCTGATAGATGGAAGGCAGGATGGATCGAAGAAAAGATGATGGATCTGACGGACAGGAGGGAGGCAGAATCGAAAAAGAGATGTTGGATGCAAAGAAGGAAGAATCGAAAAAAGAGACAATGGATAAAAAGGAAGGAGAAAGGACGGAAGTAATGTAGGATCCTAAAAGAGACGATGGATGGAAGGAAGGAAGGAAGGAAAGATCGAAAAAGAGTTGATGGATGGAAAGAAGGATGGAAGGAAGGATGGAAGAAAGGGTGGTAGGAAGGAGCAATCAAAAATCGATGATGGATAAAAAGGAAGGAGAAAGTAAGGAAGGAATGTTGGATCAGGAAAGAGAAAATGGATGAAGGAGGCAAGGAAGGAATGATCGAAAAAGAGATGTTGGAAGGAAAGCAAGAAGGAAGGAAGGATCGAAAAATAAATGATAGATGGATGCAAGGAGGGCAGGATCGAAAAAGAGATGATGGATTGAAGGAATGGAGGAAGGATCCAAAAATAGATGATGCATGGAAGGAAGGTAGGAAGGATCGAAAAAGACATGATAGTTGGAAGGAAGGATCACAAAAAAGATAATGAATGGATGGAATGAAGAAAGGAACATGGAAGGAAGGATCGATAAAGAGATGATGGATGGAAGGAAGGAAGGATCGAAAAGGAGATGATAGCTGGAAGGAATGAAAGAAGGAAGGATCGACGAAGAAGATGGATAGAAGGAAGGAAGGATCAGAAAATAGATGATGGATGGAACAAAGTAAAGATAGAAAAGGAGATGATGGATTGAAGGCAGGAGAACAGAAATAGAGATAATGGATAAAAGGAAGGTAGGATTGAAAAGGAGATAATGGATGGAAGGAATGATGGACTGAAAAAGAGATGATGGATGGATCGAAGGGATGATTGAAGAACAGAAGGAATAATTAATAAAGAGGTTATTTATTGATGGGTGGAAGGATCGAAAAAGAGATGATGGATGGAAGGAAGGAAGGAAGGAAGGGAGGGAGGATCGAAAAGGAGATGCTGGATGGCAGAAGGAAGGAACGAAAAAGTGAGGAAGGATGGATGGAATGCAGAACGGAAGGAAGGAACCTCTGATGGAGAGATCTAAAAAGAGATGATGGATGGAAGAAATGATGAAAGGTAGGACGGAAGAAAGAATGGAAGGAAGGAAGAATGGAAAAAGAGATGTTGGATAAAAAGTAAGGAGAAAGGAAGGAAGTAATGTAGGATCGAAAAAGAGAAGATGGATGGAAGGAAGGAATGAATGATGGAAAAAGGAGATGTTGGATGGCGGGAAGAAAGGAATGAAAAAGCAAGAATGGATGGATGGAAAGTAGAAAGGAAGGAAGGAATCCAGGAAGGGTAGATCTAAAAAGAGATGATAAATAGAAGGAAGGATGGAAGGTAGGATGGAAGTAAGGATGGAAGAAAGGAACAATCGAAAAAGAGATGTTGGATAAAAAGGAAAAAAGAAGGAAGTAATGTAGAATCGAAAAAGAGAAGATGGATGGAAGGACGGACGGAAGGAATGATCGAAAAAGTTGATGGAAGGAAGCAAGGATGGAAAGAAGGATGGATAAATTGAAGGAAGGAACGAATGAAGAATGGTAGGTGCGAAAAAGAGATGATAGATGAAACGAAGGAAGCAAAGAAGAAAGGAAGGAATGATCGAAAAAGAGATGAGGGATAGAAGGAAGACAGGAACGAAGGATCAAAAAGGAGGTGATGGATGGAAGAAACGATGGAAGAAAGAATCAAAAATAGATTATAGATAGAAGGAAGGAAGGAAGAAAGGATCGAAAAAGTGATGATGGATGGAAGGATAGACGGAAGGATCAAAAAAGAGATGATGGATTGATGGAAGGAAGGATGGAAGGAAGGAAGGGTGGATGGAAATAGTGAGGATGAATGGCACGAAGGAAGGATGGAAGGAAGGACTGAGAGAGCGATGGTGGATGGATCGAAGTAAGAAGGGAAGGAAGTAATAATCGAACAAGAGATGATGGATGAATTGAAGGAAGGAGGGAAGGAAGGAAGGATTGAAAAAGAGTTGATGGATGGACGGAAGTACGAAAGGAAGGAAGAGAGTATCAAAAATTGATGATAAATAGATGGAAGGAAGGAACAAGGAAGGAAGTATAGAAATATTAGATGATGGTTGGAATGACAATAGCAAGGAAAGATCGACAAAGAGATAATAGCTTGAAGAAAGGTTCGAAAACTGATGATGGATGGAAGGAAGGACAGAAGGCAGGAAGACTCGAAACAGTGATGACATTTAGAAGGAAGAATGAATGCAATGAGGGCAGGGTCAAAAAGAGTTGATGGATTGAAGGAAGGCATTATCCAAAAATAGATGATGCATGGATGGAAGGAAGGAAGGAATGGTCAAAAAAGAGATGATGGATGGAAGAAAGTAAAGATCGCTAATGGGCTGATGGATGAAAGGCAGGATGGATCGAAAAACAGATGATGGAACTGACGGATTGAAGGAAGGCAGGACCGAAAAAGAGATGTCGGATGGAAGGAAGGAAGAATTGAAAAAGAGACGATGGATGGAATTAGGAAGGAACATAAAAGGACAGTTCAAAAAAGAGATGGATGGAAGGAAGAAAGGAACATGGAAGGAAGGATCGATAAAGAGATGAAGGATGGACGGAAGGTAGCAAGGAAGGATCGGCAAAGTGATGATGAATGGAAGGAAGGAAGTATCGAAAAAGTGATGATGGATATATAGAATTAAAAAAGGACAGCAGGAAGGATCGAAAAGGGGATGGTGGAAGGACGGAAGGAAGGACGGATAAAAAAATAATCATGGATGGACGGAAGGAATGATCGAAAAGCAATGATGGATGGATGGATGGATGGATGGAAGGAAGGAACAAGGAAGGAACAATTGTAAAATAGATGATTTTTGGATGGAAGGAATGAAGAATTGAAAAAGCGATGGTGGATGCAAGGAAGGAATGAAGGATCGAAAAGAGTTGTTGGATGGAACGAAGGGAGGAAGGATGCAAGGAAGGAAAAACGAAGAATCGAAGAAGAGATGCTGTGTAGGTTGAAGGAATGAACGACCAAAAAAGTATGATGGATGGAAGAAAGGAAGGACCGAAAAAGTGATTATGGTGTGATGGAAGGAAGTTAGCATGAAAAATGGAACGATGGATGGAAGGAAGGAAAGATTGACAAAAGTGCTATTGGAAGGAAGAGAAGAAGAATCAAAAAAGAAGATAGATGGAAGGAAGGAACGATCGAAAAACAGATGATGGATGGATGGAATGAAGGAAGGATAGATAAAAGGAATGAAAGAAGTAAGGATCAGAAACAGATGATGAATGGACAGAAGGACAGAAAGAAGAATCGAAAAAGAGTTGTTAGATGGATTGACGGAATGAAGGAAGGAAGCAAGGATGGAAGAAAGACAGGATCGAAGAAGAGATGGTGGATTGATGAAAGGAAGTAAGGAAAGCAGGAAGGAAAGAAGGAGGAATGACCCAAAACACAATGATGGATGGAATAAAGGAAGTAAGGAATGAAGGCTCGCAAAAAGAGATGATGGAAGCAAGGAAGGAAGGATGGATAAAAGGAATGAAGCAAGTAAGGATTAGAAACAGATGATGAACGGAGGAAGGAAGAATCGAGAAAGGGTTGTTCGATGGAATGACGGAATGAAGGAAGGAAGGTTGGAAGGCAGGATCGAAGAAGCGATGGTGGATTGATGGAAGGAAGGAAGGAAGGTTCGTAAAATAGATGATTTTCGTATGGAATGAATGAGGAATTGAAAAAGAGATATTGGAAGGAATGAAGGAAGCAAGCAAGGAAAGAAGGAAGGAAGGAAGGATCGAAAAGAGCTTATGGATGGAACGAAGGAATGAAGGATGCAAGAAAGGAAGGAAGAATCGAATAATAGATGGTGTGTGGGTGGAAGGAAGGAAGCATGGAAGGAAGTATCGAAAAAGTTATGATGGATGGAAGGAAGGAAGGACCGAAAAAGAGATATGGAGTGATGGAAGGAAGGTAGGATCCAAAAAGATGTTGCAAGGAAAGCAAGAAGGAAGGAAGGAACTTAAAAGAGATGGAGATGCAATGAGGTCAGGATCGAGAAAGAGATGATGGATTGAAGGCAGGAAGAATCCAAAAATAAATGATGCATGGAAGGAAGGATCGAAAAAGAAATGATGTATGGAAGGAAGGAAGAATCGAAAAAGAGATGATGGATGGAAGAAAGTAAGGATCACTAATGAGCTGATGTATGGAAGGCAGGATGGATCGAAAAAGCAATAATGGAGTGTTGCAAGTAAGAAAGAATCGAAAAAGAGATACGGGAAGGAAGGCAAGATGGAAGGAAGGAAGGAAAAACAGATGGATGAATGCAATGAGGGCAGGGTCAAAAAGAGTTGATGGATTGAAGGAAGGCAGAATCCATAAATAGATGATGCATGGATGGAAGGAAGGAAGGAATGATCAAAAAAGAGATGATGGATGGAAGAAAGTAAAGATCGCTAATGGGCTAATGGATGAAAAGCAGGATGGATCGAAAAACAGATGATGGAACTGACGGATTGAAGGAAGGCAGGATCGAAAAAGAGATGTCGGATGGAAGGAAGGAAGAATCGAAAAAGAGACGATGGATGGATGGAATTAGGAAGGAACATAAAAGGACAGATCAAAAAAGAGATGATGGATGGAAGGAAGAAAGGAACATGGAAGGAAGGATCGATAAAGAGATGATGGATGGACGGAAGGTAGCAAGGAAGGATCGGCAAAGTGATGATGAATGGAAGGAAGGATCGAAAAAAGATGATAGATGATAAGAAGGGACGAAGGAAGAATCAACGAAGATAATGGACAGAAGGCAGGAAAGATCAAAGAGAAATGATCGATGGATGGAAAGAAGGATCAGAAAAGAGATGGTGGATGGAATGAAATAAGCATAGAAAAGAAGGTGATGGATGGAAGGAAGGAGAACAGAAATAGAGATAATGGATGGAAGAAAGGTAGGATTGAAAAGGACATAACGGATGGAAGGAAGGAAGAATCGAAAAAGTGATGATGGATTGAAAGAAGGAAGTATCGAAAAAGACATTATGGATTGATTTAAGTAAGGATCAAAAAAGTGATGAACGATGGAAGGAAGTAAGGAAGAATCGAAAAAGAGATGACAGATGGAAGGAAGGAAGGAACGAACGAACGAAAATGCGATGATGGATGGATGGAAGGAAGGATCGAAAAAGAGATGATTTTTGGACGGAAGGAATGAAGAATAAAAAAAAAACTAGTGATGGTTAATGAAAGGAAGGAAGGAAGGAAAGTATGAAAGAAGGAAGGATCGAAAAGAGTTGATGAATGGAACGAAGGAAGGAAGGATGCTAAGAAGGAAGGAACAAAGAAGCGAAGAAGGGATGCTGGGCTGGTGGAAGGAAGGACTGAAAAAGTTACATGGATGGAAGGAAGGAAAGAAGAAAGGAATTCAAGAATGAAGGAAGGATCATAAAAGAGATGATTTTTGGATGGAAGGAATGAAGAATTGAAAAAAGAGATGGTGCAAGGAAGGAAGGAAGGAAAGAAGGAAGGAAGGGTCGAAAAGAGTTGATGGATGGAACGAAGGAAGGAAGGAAGCAAGGAAGGCAGGGAGGAAGAATCGAAGAAGAGATGATTTTTGGACGGAAGGAATGAAGAATTTTAAAAAAAACTAGTGATGGTGAATGAAAGGAAGGAAGGAAAGTATGAAGGTTGGACGCAAGGAAGGATGGAATGAAGAACCGAAAAAATTATGATAGATGGAAGGAAGGAAGGATCGAAAAAGAGAGTAAGGAGTGAGAGAAGGAAGGTAGGATCGAAAAAGAGAAGAATAATGGAAGGAAGGATGGAAGGAAGGAATGATTGAAAAAATGTGGTTGGACAGAAGGTTGGAGGGAAGGGAAGGAGAATCGAAAAAGAGAAGATAGATGGAAGGAAGGAACGATCGAAAAACAGACAATGGATGGAGGAAAGGAAGGAAGGATGTAAAAAATGAATGAAGCAAGTAAGGATCAGAAACAGGTGATGAATGGGAGGAAGGACAGAAGGAAGGAAGAATCGAAAAAGAGTTGTTACATAGAATGACGGAATGAAGGAAGGAAGCAAGGATAGAAGGAACGCAGGATCGAAGAAGAGATAATGGATTGTTGTAAGGAAGGAATGATGGCAGGAAGGAGGGGAGGAAGCAAGGAAGGTTCAAAAATACGATGATAGGTGTAAGAAAGGAAGTAAGGAAGGAAGGATTGGAAAAAGGAAGGAAGTGCCACAAAAGAGACAATGGATGGAAGGAAGGAAGTGTCGAAAAAGAGATTTTGGATGGAAGAAAGGAAGGGTCAATAAAGAGTTCATGAATGGAAGGAAGGAAGGAAGGAAAGAAGGAAGGAAGGAAGAATCAAAAAAGAGATTATAGATTGATGGATGGAAGGATCGAAAATGAGACGATGAATGGAAAGCAGGATGGAAGGGAGGATCGAAAAAGAGATGATGGATTGAAGGAATGTTGGAAGGAAGGATGGAAGAAATGATGGATGGAAGGAAGAATCGAAAAAGAGATGATGGATGAAAAGGAAGGAAGAAAGGAAGGAAGGATCGAAAAATAGAAGATGGATGGAAGGAAGAAAGGAAGGAATGATCAAAAACGAAATGTTGGAAGGATTTCAGGAAGGCAGGATCGAATAAGAGATGATGGATGAAAGGAAGGAAGGAAGGAAGAAAGGATCGAAAATGAGATATTGGATGGAAGGAAGGATGGATGTATCGATAATGAGCTGATGGATGGAAGGCAGAATGGATTGAAAAAGTGATGATGGATCTGACGGTCGGAAGGAAGGTAGAATCGAAAAAGAGATGTTGGATGAAAGGAAGGAAGAATCGAAAAAGAGATGATGGATGGATGGAATTAATAAGGAACAAAAAGTTAGGATCAAAAAAGAAATGATGGATGGAAGGAATGAAGAAACGAACATAGAAGGAAGGATCGACAAAGAGATCTTGAATCGAAGGAACGATCAAAAGAGAGATGATAGATGGAAGGAAGGAAAGAAGAAAAGATCGACGAAGATGATGGATGGATGAAGGAAGGAAGGATCATAAAAATAAATGATGGATGGAAGGAAGGATCAAAGCGAAGTGATTGATGTTTGGAAAGATTAGAAAAGGGATGATGGATGGAACGAAGTAAGGATAGAAAAGGAGGTAATGGATAGAAGGAAGGAGAACAGAAATAGAGATAATGAATGGAAGGAAGGTAGGAATGAAAAGGAGATAATGGATGGAAGGAAGGAAGGATTGCAAAGAGATGATGGATGGATCGAAGGGACAAATGAAAAGCAGAAGATGGATGGCAAGAAGGAAGGAAGCAAAGAAAGATAGAAACAGATGATTGATGGATGGAAGGAAGGGTCGACAAAGATGATGGATGGAAGGAAGGGTGGAAGGATCGAAAAAGCGATGTTGGATGGAAGGATTGAAAAATAGATTATGGATGGAAAGAAGAACGGAGAAAGAGATGTTGGATGGAAGGAAAGATCACTAATGAGCTGATGGATGGAAGGCAGAATGGATTGAAACAGAGGTGATGGATGTGACGGACGGAAGGAAGGCAGAATCGAAAAAGAGACGTTGGTTGCAAGGAAAGACAAATCGAACAAGAGATGATGGAACAAAAAAGGAAAGATCAAAAAGAGATGACGGATAAAAAGGAAGGAAGAAAGGAAGGAAGGAATGAAGGATCGAAAAATAGAAGATGGATGGAAGGAACAAAGTAAGGAATGATCATAAAGGAGATGTTGGAAGTATTCCAGGAAGGCAGGATCAAATGAGAATTGATGGATGAAAGGAACAAAGGAACGAAGCAAGGAATGATAGAAAATGAGATGCTGGATGGAGCCAAGGAAGGATCAAAAACACGATGATGGATGGAAAGAAGGAATGAAGCAATGAAGGATCGTAAAAATGATGATGGATCGCTGGAAGGAATGAAGGATCGATAAAGAGATGAAGGATGAACGAAGATTCGAAAAAGAGATGATGGATGGAAGGAAGGATCGAAAATGCGATGATGGATGGAAAGAAGGAACGAAGGAATGATGGATCGTAAAAGTGATGATGGATGGATGGTAGGAATGAAGGATCGAAAAAGAGATGATGGATATGCAGAATTAATAAGGAACAAAAAAGGAAGGATCAAAAAAGAGATGATGGATAAAAAGGAAGGAAGAAAGGAAGGAAGGAATGAAGGATTGAAAAATAGAAGATGGATGGAAGGAAGAAAGTAAAGAGTGATCATAAAGGAGATGTTGGAAGGATTCCAGGAAGGCAGGATCAAATGAGAGTTGATGGATGAAAGGAACGAAGCAAGGAAGAATCGAAAATGAGATGCTGGATGGAAAGAAGGAACGAAGGAATGACGGAGTGTAGAAGTGATGATGGATGGAGGGAAGGAAAGACGGATGCAAGGAAGGAAGAAAGGAAGGAAGGAGTGAAGGAAGGATCGAAGAAGAGATGGTGGATGAATGAATGGAAAGAATGAAGGAAGGAAGGACCGAAAACAAGATGATGAATGAAAGTCAGAAAGGAAGGAAGGAAATATCGAATGAAAGAGATAATGGATGGAAGAAAGGATGGACCAAGAGATGATGGATGGAAGAAAGGAAGGATCGCTAATGGGTTGAATGGATGGAAGGAAGAATCAAAGCGAATTGGTCGATGGTTATAAGGATCAGAGGAGGTGATGGATGGAAGGAAGAAGAACAGAAATAGAGATAATGAATGGACGAAAGGTAGGATTGAAAAGGAGATAATGGATGGAAGGGAGGAATGAGAAGCAGAAGATGGATGGCAAGAACGACGGAAGCAAAGAAGGATCGAAACAGACGATTGATGGATGGAAGGGAGGAAGAGTCGACAAAGAGATGATGAATGGAAGGAAGGATGGAAAGACTGAATAAGTGATGTTGGATGGTGGAAGGAAGGTGGAAGGAAGGCGACATCGTCAGTGCTTGGGAGCCTCCTGCAAAGCGCTTCTTTGACGTTTCCTCCAGTGTTTATTGTGGTCTGTCCCTGCCACTTCCGGTTGTCGCCTAGCCAGGGGACGAAACGTTTGCAACAAAAACTTCCAGCTCAGCGAACAGAACCACAACAACGAGCACCCGAGCTACAAATCTTCACACAAACTTTGAACACTGACAACCGGAAGCGGCAGGGACAGACCACTATAAACACCGGAGGAAACATCAAAGAAGCGCTTCGCAGGAGGCTCCCAAGCACTGATGATGTCGCCTAGCCAGGGGAAGAAACGTTTGCAACAAAAACTTCCAGCTCGGCAAACAGAACCACAACAAGGAAATATGAAAAAAGAGATTATGGATTGATGGAGGAAGGATTGAAAAAGTGACGATGGATGGAAGGCAGGAAGGAATGGCGGATCGAAAAAGACATGGTGGATGGAAGGAATGTTGGAAGGAAGGATGGAAGGAAAAATTGAAAGAGAGATGATGGATAAAAAGGAAGGTAGAAAAGAAGGAAGGAATGAAGGATTGAAAAACAGAAGATGGATGGAAGGGAAAAAGGAAGGAATGATCAAATATGAGATGTTGGAAGGATTCTATAAAGGCAGGATCGATTAAGAGATGATGGATGAAAGGAAGGAAGGAAGGAAGGAAGGATCGAAAATGAGATGTTAGGAAGGATCGCTAATGAGCTGATGGATGGAAGGCAGGATGGATCGAAAAAGAGATGATGGATCTGACGGACGGAAGGAAGGCAGAATCGAAAAAGAGATGATGGATCTGACGGACGGAAGGAAGGCAGGATCGAAAAGAGATGATGAATGGATGGAGATAATAAGGAACAAGAATGGATGAAATGAAAAATGGACGGAAGGCAGGATCGGAAAAGAGATGATGGAGGAATGGAGTTAATAAAAAACAAGAATGGACAGAACGCGAAAGAGACGATGGATGGAAGAAAGGAGGGATCACAAAAGAGATGATGAACGAATGGAAAAAAATGAAGGAAAGAAGAATCTAAACAGTGATGATGAATGGATGTAATTGAGAAGGAACAAGAAAAGAAGGATCTAAAAAGAGAGGATGGAAGTAAGGAAGGAAGGACAGAAATAGCTATAATGGACGGAAGGATTGTAGGATTGAAAAGGAGATAATGAAGGAAGAAAGGATCGGAACAGAGATGATTTATGGATGGAAGAAAGGAAGGATCGACAATGTCATCATGGATTGAAGAAGGAGGGAAGGATCGAAAAAGAGATGATGGATGGAGGGAAAGAAGGATTGAAAATAAGAATGGAAAAATGGTAGGAAGAATCGACAAAGTGATGGTGGACGGAAGGAAGGAAGTATCGAAGAAGAGATTATGGATGGAAAGAAGGAAGGATCGAAAAAGATGTTGGATGGAAGGAAGGAACAAGGATCATAAAAGAGATGATGGATGGATGGAAGGAGGGAAGGAAGAAGAAAGGAGAGATAGAAAAAGATATGATGGAAGGAAGGATCGAAAAAGAGATTATGGATGGAAGGAAAGAAACATCGAAAAAGAGATGATTGTAAGAAGGACGAAAAGTTCTAACAACAGATAATGGATAGAAGGAATGAAGCATCAAACAAGACATGATGGATGGAAGGACTGAAGGAATGACAAAGCGATGATGGATGGATGGAAGTCGGAATGGAAGGAAGGAATGAAGGAAGGAGAGATCGAAAAAGAGTTAGTGGATGGAAGGAATGTTGGAAGGAAGGATGGATGGAAGGAAAATCCGACAAAGAGATGATGGATAAAAAGGAAGGAAGAAGGGAAGGAAGGAATAAAGGATCGAAAATGAGTCGAAGGATGGAAGGAAGAAAGGAAGGAATGATCAAAAATGAGATGTTGGGAGGATGCAAGGAAGGGAGGATCGAAAATGAGATGTTGGATGGAAGGAAGGAAGGATCAATAAAGAGATGATTGATAGAAGTAACGAAGGATGGAAGTATTGAAAAGCGTCAATGGATGGAACGAAGGGAGGAAGGAAGCAATGATCCAAATTACGTGATGCATGGAAGAAAGGGAGGATCGAAAATGAGATAATAGATAGAAGGAATGAAGTATCGAAAAAGCGATGATGGATGAATGGATGGAAGGATCGGAAAATGGATAATGCATGGGAGGGAGGAAGTATCAAAAAAGAGATGATGGATGGATATAAGGAAGGAACGAAACAGCGAGGACAGATGGATGGAAGTCAGAAAGGAATGAAGCAATGAAGGACTGAGAGATCAAAAAAGAGATCATGGATAGAAGGAAGTATGGAAGGAAGGATGAAAGAAAGGATGGAAGGAAGGAAGAATCAAAAAAAGAGATGATGGAAAAAATGAACGAGAAATGAAGGAAGGAATGAAGGATTGAAAAAGAGATGATGGATGGAAGGAAGGAAGAAAGTAAGGAGAGCAGGAAGGACGGGTCGATAAAGCCATGATAAATGGAAGGAACGTAGAATGGAATTATTGAAAAAGAGTTAACGTATGGAATGAAGGAATGAAGGAAACAAGATCCGAAAGTGGATGATGGATGGAAGGAATGATGTTCAAACAAACGATGATGGATGAATGGATGGAAGAGAGGAAGGATCAAAAATACATGATAAATGGATGGATGGAAGGAAGAAAGGAATGAAAAATAGAGAATTGATGGATGGAAGGCAGGAAGGCAGGAAGGAATGAATGAAGGAAGGAGAGATCGAAAATGAGGTGATGGGTGGAAGGAATGTTGGAAGGAAGAATGGAAGAAAGGATCGATGGAAAAAAGAATTGAAAAAGAGATGATAGATAAAAAGGAAGGAAGAAAGGAAGGAAGGAATGAAGGATCAGTAAAGAGAAGATGGATGGAAGGAAGAACAGAAGGAATGATCAAAAATGAGATGTTGGATGGGAGGAAGGAAGGATTGATAAAGAGATGAAGGATGGAAGGAAGGATCGAAAAAAAGATGATGGAGGGAAGGATGGAAGGAATGAAAACGCAATGATGGATGGTTGGAAAGAAGGAAGGAATAAAGGATCGATAAAAAGATGATGCATGGAAGGAAGGAGGAATCGGAGGACCGAATGCACCTTAATCAATGGAAGAATGCAGTAAGGATGCAAGAAAGGAAGGGAGGATCGAAGAAGAGACATTGGGTGGGTGAAAGGAAGGGTGGAAGGAGGGACCTAAATAGTTATGATGGATGGAAGGACCAAAGGAAGGAAGGAACGAAAACACGATGATAGATGGAAGGAAGGAAGGAAGGAGTGAAGGATTGATAGATAGAAGATGGATGGATGGAAGGAATGATGGATCGAAAAAGAGATGATGGATGCATGGATTAAGAAGGAACAAAAAGGAAGTATCGAAAAAGAAATGATGGATGGAATGAAGGAAGGATCGAAAAAGAGATAATGGATGGAATGAATGAAGGAATTAATAAAGGATCAATAAAAAGATGATGGACGGATGGAAGGAATGAAGGATCGAAAAAGAGATCATGGATGTAAGGAAAGAAGGATGGAAGGATCAATAAAGAGATGATGGATTGAAGAAAGTAAGCAAGGATGGAAGGATCGAAAACCGAGATGATGGATGGAAGAAATGTTGGACAAAGAGATGTTGGATGGAAAGAAGTAAGCGTCGAAAATGGAAGAAAGGGAAAGATCGAAAAAGTGATGACAGATCTGACGGACGGAAGGAACGGCACGGTGGGCACAGTGGCACAGTGGTTAGCACTGCTTCCTCACAGCGCCAGAGACCCGGCTTCAATTCCCACCTCAGGCGACTCTCCATGTGGAGTTTGCACATTCTCCCCGTGTCTGCGTGGGTTTCCTCCGAGTGCTCCGGTTTCCTCCCACAATCCAAAAAATGTGCAGGTTAGGTGAATTGACCATGCTAAATTGCCCGTACTTTTAGGTGAAGGGGTAAATGTAGGAGAATGGGTCTGGGTGGGTTACGCTTCGGCGGGTTGGTGTGGACTTGGTGGGCTGAAGCGTAACCCACCCAGACCCATTCCACACTGTAAGTAGTCTAATCATCTAATCTAAAGGAAGGCAGGATGGGAAAGGAGATGATGTTTGGAAGGAAGGAAGTAATGGTGAATTGAAAAAGAGATGATTGTTGGATGGAGTTAAGAAGGAACAAGAATAGAAGGATTGAAAACGAAATAATGGATGGAAACAAGAAAAGATCACAAAAGAGATGATGAATGGATGGAAGGAATGAAGGAAAGAAGGATCTAACCAGAGATGATGAATTCATGTAATTAAGAAGGAGCAAGAAAGGAAGGATCCAAAAGGAGATGATGGATGGAAGAAAGAAAGGAATGACAAAGCAACGATGGATTGATGGAAGGCAGTATGGAAGGAAGGAATGAAGGAAGGAGAGATCGAAAAAGAGATGATGGATGGAAGGAATGATGGGAGGAAGAATGGAGGAAAGGACGGATGGAAGGAAGAATCGAAAACGAGATGACGGATAAAGTGGAAGGAAAAAGGATGGAAGGACTGAAGGATCAAAAAGAGAAGATGGACGGAAGGAAGGAAGGAAGGTTGGAAGGAAGGATGGATCATTAAAGCCGTGACTGATGGAAGGAAAGACGGATGGAATTATCAAAAAAGAGTGAACGGATGTAATGAAGGAAGCAAGATTCGAAATGGATGATGGATGGAAAGAAGGATGTATCAACAAAGCGATGATGGATGATTGGATGGAAGGATCGAAAAAGGGATAATGCATGGAAGACAGGAAGGATCAATAAAGCGATGATGGATGGATGGATGGAAAAAAGGAAGGAAGAAATGAAGGAAGGAGAGATCGATAATGAGATGATGAATGGAAGGAAGGATGGAAAAAAGGATGGAAGCAAGGAGCAATCAAAAAGCGATGATGGATAAAAAGGAAAGATAAAGGAAGGAAGAATTTAAGGATCGTAAAAGAGGAGATGGATGGAAGGAAAGAACGCAGAAATGATCGAAAAAGACCTGTTGATAGGTAGGTAAGCGTATAGGAAGGCACGAAAACGAGATGTATGGGTTGAATGAGGGCATGATCGAAAAGGAGATGACGGATTGAAGGAAGGAAGGAATGATTCAAATACAGATGATGCATGGAAGGAAGGAAGTAAAGATCAAAAAAGAGATGTTGGAAGGATGCAAGGAAGGCAGTGTCGAAAATGAGATGCTGGATGGAAGGAAGGAAGGATCGATAAAGTGATGATTGATGGAAGGAATGAAGGATGTAAGTATTGAAAAAGCATTAATGATTGGTACGAAAGAAGGAAGGAAGCAAGGATCGAAAGTAGATGATAGATTGGAAGATGAAAGTATCAAAAACGCGTTGATGGATGAATGGATGGAAGGATCGAAAAATGGATCATGGATGGAAGGGAGGAAGGATCAAGAAAGAGATGTTGAATGGATGGAAGGAAGGAAAGAAAAAGAGAAGATGGATGGAAGGAAGGAAGGAAGCAGTGATTGAAAAAGAGATGGATGGATGCAATGAGGGCAGGATTGGAAAAGAGATGATGGATTGAAGGAAAGAAGGAAGGAAGGAAGGAAGGAAAGATCGAAAAAAGAGGTGATAGGTGGAAGGAACGACGGATTGAAGTAACGAAAACGCAATGATGGATGGATGGAAGATATGAATGATCGAAAAAGTGATGGTAGATGGATGTAATTAAGAAAGAACAAAAAGGAAGGATAAAAAAAGAGATGATGGATTGAAGGAAGGAAGGATCACAAAAGAGATGATGAATGGATGGACTGAAGAAAGGAACATGGAAGGAAGGATCCATAAAGAGATGATGGATGGAGGGAAGGTACAAAAGAAGTATTGAAAAAGAGATGATGGTTAGAAGGGAGGAAAGAAGGAGGGATCGACGAAGCTGATAGATGAAAGGAAGGAAGGATCGAAAAAGAGATGATGGTTGGAAGGAATGTTGGAAGGAATGAAGGATCGATAAAAAGATGCTGGATGGATGCATAGAATGAAGAATCAGCAAAGAGGTGATGGATGGAATGACGTAAGGAGGTGATGGATGGATTAAAGGAGAACAGAAATAGAAATAACAGATCGAAGGAAGTTAAAATTGATATTGAGATAAGAGATGGAAGGAAGAATTTTAAAAGAGATGATGGATGGAAGGATCAAAGGGAAATGATCGATGGAAGGCAGGAAGGATCAGAAAAGAGATGATGGATGGAACGAGGTAAGGATCAAAATGGAGATGGTGTGTGGAAGGAAGAACAGAAATTGAGATAATGAATAGAAGGAAGGTAGGATTGAAAAGGAGATAATGGATGGATTAAAGGGACGATCGAAAAACAGAAGATGGGTGGCAAGAAGGAAGGAAGCAAAGAAGGATCGAAACAGAGATGATTGATTGATGGAAGGAAAGAAGGGTCGTCAGACAGATGATGGATAGAAGAATGGAAGAAATGATCGAAAAAGAAATGTTAGAAAGGAAGGCAGGAAGAAGGATCGAAATAGAGATTACGTATGGAAAGAAGGACGAATCGCACAAGAGATGATGGATGGAAGGAGAAAGAATCGACAAATTGATGATGGATGGAAAGAGGGAAGTATCGGAAAAGAGATTATGTATTGATGGGTGGAAGGATCGAAGAATAGATGATGGATGGAAGGAAGTAAGGAAGAATCGAAAAAGAAATAATGTTTGGAAGGAAGGGAGAATCGAAAAAGAAATGATGGATGAAAGGAAGGAAGGAACAAGGAAGGAAGAATCATAAAAGAGATGGTTTATGGATGGAAGGAAGAAAGGAAAAGGAAGGAGGGATCAAAAAATAGACAATGGGTAAAGGAACGAAGGAAGGATCGAAAAAGGTGTTGGATGAAAGGAAGGATCAAAAAAGAGATGATGCATGGAAATAAGGAAGTAAGGATCGAAAAAGCGATGATTGATGAAAGGAATGAAGGATGGAAGTATCGAAAAAGACGGAACGAGGGAGGAAGGAAGGATGTATCACAATAGGCAGGCAGGATGGAAGGAAGGAAGGAAGGAAAGATGGAAGGAAGAATCCAAAGTGGGATGGAGGAATGAAGGAAGGGAGAATCAAATAAGGCAGGGAGGAAGGAAGGTAGGAAGGAAGGAAGGAAGGAATGAAAGAAGGAAGGAAGGACCGTAAATGGGAGGGAGGAAGGAAGTAACGAAGGAAGGAAGAAACCTTTCCAAAAATGTAGGCGCAAGGAAGGAAGGATGGAAGTATCGAAAAAGGGAGAGAGGGAGGAAGGACGAAAGGAACGAAGGAAGAATGGCACGAAAAATTGAGGGAGGAAGGAAGAATCGAACAAGGGAGGGAGGAAGGAAAATGGTATTGGGGAAGGAAGTAAGGATCGAAAAAGGGAGGGAGGAAGGAAGGATGGTAAAGGGAAGGAAAGAGTAAGGAAGGCTCGAAATGGAGAGAGGAAGGAATAAAGGAAAGGGTCAAGGAAGGAAGGAAGAAAGGAAGGAAGTAAAGAAGGAGGGATGGATGGATCGAAAAAACGAGGAGATAGGAAGGAAGGATTGAAAAGGGAGGGAAAAATAAGTAAGGAGGGCACAACTGAAAAGGGAGGGCAGAAGGATGGAGTTAAGGAAGGAAGTAAGGAAATAAGCTTTGATAAAAGCATGGAGAAAGGGATGAATGAAGGAAGGAAGTAAGGATTGGAAAAGATAGGTAGGATGGAAGGAAGGATCGAGAAAGTGATAGAGGGAGGAAGCAAGGACGGAAGGATCCAAAAATGGAGCGACGAAAGAAGGAAGGAAGGAAGGATTGAAAAAGTGAGAGATGAAGGAACGAAGTAAGGATTGAAGGAAGGAACGAAGTAAAGATTAAAAGCGAGTGAGGAAGAGAGGAACGAGGGAAAGAAGGAAGGAACAAATGAAGGAAGGAGAATCAAAAACGGAGGGAGGGAGAAAGGAAAGAATTGTCATAAAAGGGAGGGAGGGAGGAAGGAAGGAAGGAAGAAAGGAAGGAAGAATCCAAAAGGGGAGGAGGAGGAAGAAAGGAATTAAGGAAAGAAATAAGGAAGTGATTACTGAAAAAGGGAGGGAGGAAGGAAGGAAGCAAGGAAGGAGCAAAAAAAGGATGGAGGAAGGAAGGATTGAAAAAGGGAGAGATGAAGGAAAGAATTAAGGAATAAAGGAAGGAACGAAGGAAGGATTGAAAAAGCGAGTGAGGAAGGAAGAAATGAATGAAAGAAGGAAGGAAGAAATGAAGGAAGGAACAAAACCGGAGGGATGAAAGAAGGAAGGATGTGAAGGAAGGACGGATCGAAAAAGCAAAGGATGAAGGAAAGAAGGATCGAACAAGGAAGGGAAGAGAGAAGGAAGGGTAGAAAAGGTATTGGGGAAGGAAGTAAGGATCAAAAAAAGCAAAGTAGAAAAGGAGGGAAGAAAGAAGGAAGGAAGGAAAATGGTAGTGGAGAAGGAAGTCATAGTCGAAAAAAGGACGGAGGAATGGAGGAAGAATCAGAAAACTGCCTATTTATGTCTATTCCTTCGGATCCCATCCTCTCCATCTTTCTGAAAACTCTTCCTGACATTGTAACCCTCCCTATTTAGAATATAGAACAGTACAGCACAGTACAGTCCCTTTGACCATCAATGTTGTGCTGACCTTTTATCCTCCTCTAAGAATAAACTAACCTAAATGCCCTACAGTTTATTATCACCCACGTGCCTCTCCAAGCTTTTCTTGAATGTCCCTAATGCTTCTGACTTTACTACCACTGTTAGCAGTGCATTCCACGCACCCACTACTCTCTTTGTAACGAACTTAATTATGTGATCTCCCTTGAACCTTCCTCCAGTCATCTTCAATTTATGCCCCATCGTTGTAGCCATTTTCGCAATGGGAAATGTCTGTGGCAAGCCACTCTATCTATGCCTCTTATCATCTTGTACAACTTCAAGCAGTCACCTCTCATCCTTTTTCATTCCAATGAGTAAAGCACGATGTCGCTGAAACTTTCTTCACAAGACATTTATTCCAGTGCACGCAGCAGCCTGATAAATTTCGTCTGCACTCTCACTATATCTTCCACATCTTTCTGATAGTGAGGCAACCAGAACTGAACACAATATGCCAAGTGATGTTCAGCCAGGGCTCTATAGAACTGTAGCATAATCCTGTGGCCCTTAAACTCAATCCCTGCTAATGAAAGCCAACACACCATACCCCTTCTGAAAAAGGCTATCAACTTGAGTAGCAACTTTGAGGGATCTATGGAAGGGGACATCCAGATCCTTCTGTTTCTCCACACTGACAAGAAGTCTGCTTTTAAACCTGTACAGGTTTTCTGCGGAGTCCTTCAATCTTAACCCATGCCTATCTTGGTAGCTTTCTCCAATCCCTGCAACACTCGTAAACTGTGAAACCTCGTCAAGTCCCACCAGTCCTCCTGAGCACTGTAACCGCCTTTATTAATCTGAAACCTCAAAATCATTGAAGCCTCTTTTTGCCACAACAATATTCCTAATATCTACAAATCCCTCCCGGCCTGATATCCTTCTGGATCTCTGTAATGTCCACCATCCTCCAGAGTCCTTCTGGGGAACGTTGCAGTGGAAGGAAGAGTTGTAGAGTCTGAGCCATGTTACGGAGGTAGGAAGGGCTGCAGAACCTGGAGAATGGTGCAAAGGTAGGATGAAACATCGACCCCGCAGGAAGTTAGAGGGAGCGGGATTCATAGAACCTGCAGGATGGGACCAAGAATGAGTTGCGGATCCTGAAGGATGTTTAAATTTGAATGACTGAGTGTTTTTGATCAGAATTTTGGTCCGATCTCGTAATCCAATTTATGGAGATATTTGTTAGAATAGCTGTGCACCCTTCAGATTTGTAGGCTGGGAGATATGAGTTTGTTTGTGGATCCATTATCCCATTCTGTCTGTGTGCCTGATGCTGACCTTTTACTGTTCTGATTTAAGCATTCTCCATGCATTGGTGACCTACAGATCTACATGACTGACAAGAGCTCACCTCATCAAAGCATTTCTTTGGAACGTTTATTTTTTCATTATTTTCAAGTGGCAGTTTTGCGAGATGCAGGAAATTTGGAGTTTCAATTTTGAGAGAATGGGACCTTTATCATTGGAAATTGGGAAGCCTTCAAAAATTAGAACGGCAGTCCTGAGACAGGATATGTATTCCTGTTAGGGTGTAAGAAAAGGCTGGTAGGTGTAGATTAGAGAAATTGAGGTTTTAGTTAAGAAAAAGAATAAGCATATGTCCAGTATGGACAGGAGAGATAGTATGAATCCTTAGAAAAGTGTAAAGGCAGTAGGAATATACTAAAGCGGGAAATCAGGCGGGCAAAAATGAGGCATGAGATAGCTTTCACTTACAAGATTAAGGGCGATCCAAAGGGCTTTTATAAATACATAAATGACAAAACGGTAACGAGGGAAAGAATAGAATATCCTTGTTCAAAGATTAGCAAGGTAGCCTGCACGTGGATGAGGGAGATACCAAACAAGTATTTTGCATCAGTGTTTACTGTAGAGAAGGACATGGAACATAGAGAATGTTAGGAATAGGTGGTGAATTCTTGAAAACTGTCCATATTACAGAGGAGGGGGCGTTGGATGTCTTGAAACGCATAAATGTGGATAAATACCCAGGACCAGATCAGGTGTACCTTAGAACATTTTAGGAAGCTAGGGAAGTGATTGCTGGGCCTGTTGCTGATATATTTGTGTCATCGATAGTCACAGGTGAGGTGCTCGAAAACTGGAAGTTGTCTCACGTGGTGCCATTATTTAACAAGATAGCAAGGAGAAGCCAGGGACCTACAGATCGGTTCGCCTGACGTCAGTGGTGGGCAAGTTGAAGGAGGGAATCATGCGAGACAGGATTTGCATGTATTTACAAAGGCAATGTCTAATTAAGGATAGCATAGCTTTGGACGTGTGAAATCATGTCTCAAGAAATTGATTGAGGTTTTTCAAGAAGTAACAAAGAGGATTAATGAGTGCAGCGCGGTGGATGTGATCGATGTGGACTTCAGTAAGGTCTTCGAAAAGATCCCACATGGGAGAATGGTTAGCAAAGTTAGATCCCATGGAATACGGGGAGAACTTCCCATTTGGATAGAGAACTGTCTCGAAGGGAGAAGGTGGTGGTGGAGGGTGGTTTTTCGGAATGACGGTCTGTGACAAGTGGTGTGCCACAAGATTCAGTGCTGAGTCCACTACTTTTCATCATTTATATAAATTATTTAGATGTGAACATGAGAGGTATTGTTAGTAAGTTTGCAGATGACACCAAAATTGGAGGTGTAGTGGGATGCAAAGAATATTAGTTCAAATTGCAACGGGATCTGGATCAGATGGGCCAATGGGTTGAGAATTGGCAGATGGAGTTCAATTTAGATAACTGAGTGGCAAAGATATAAAGGGATCCTAAGGGGCAACTATTTCAGGCAGCGGGTGGTGCTTGTATGAAACGAACTGCCAGAGGATGTGGTGGAGGCTGGTACTATTACTGCATTTAAAAGGCATTTGCATGGGTATACGAATAGGAAGGGTTGAGAGAGATTTGGGCCACGAGAATATTTTAGGATATGGGGGTGATGTGGACGAGTTGGGCTGAAGGGTCTGTTTGTGTGCTGTACATCTCTATGACTGTAAATGTTTTCCACTGTCTATTTACATCCACACATTTCACTGTTTCTCCTGTTTCACTTGGCCAGTTCTTCTCTCAAATATTTGTAAATGGCTTTGGTTGTAATTGTAAGGTGTATTTTATGGTCACTTTAAAATTTCATCTTCTCTTTGAATTCCACTATACTATAATTTTCCAGAGGATTGCTCAGTGTGACATCACTCTTTCACTCAGATGCATCACCCACTGATCGATCTGAGATAGTCACGTCCCTAGGAATTTGCACAATGTGTTATTCAAAGACACACTGACAAAATATACGAAGAGGCGTTCGGAGAAGTTTACTTTTGCCAATGTGACAGTCTCAGATTATATAAAGATTGAAGTGTCCCAAAATTATCACAGTGCCTTTGCATTACACAGGATTTCATTGAAATTTGCAACAGTGTTGTGCAATGAAATGCTGTTAAGTAGCCCAGACACTGTGCTCCTGCTTGTGATTTTGACACGTACTATCCAGAATTTGCTTGCAGGCTGATTTAGCTGCATAACCTGAAGCTAAATGCTTTCTCTGTAATTCCTTTGGTATTCATTACTGTCAGGGTTACCTAGCCTGCACTCCCATTCTGCCAGAGATCCCTCGAGGTTGTTTACTGTTGAATATTTATATTCCCCTTTTTGTTCACGCTGTAACCACGTCTCTCTGACGACTAAATCTCGTTTATCGCAGTGACACATGTTCATCAACCTTATTACAGATACATTGTCCTTTCCAAAAAATAACATTATAATTGACTTTTTCACACAATTTTCTGTCACAGCCAATTCACTGATGTACTTTTTGGTTAATGTCTGTCCCTTGCTGTTCCTCTCTGCTGGTCTTCAGACACATCCCAATGCTGTTCCATTGCTTCATATTTTCTCTTTGGGTTTGGAAATCTCCTTCGATGTGAACTCTGTCCCTGCATCCTCATGTCAGCTTAAAGCCCTGTCCATAAGCCTACTGAATAGATTGGCCACGACATGGCTCCCAGCAGTGTCGTTTTTAATTCACTCGTGGGATGTTGCAGTCTCTGCCTGGCCAGCGTGTATTTCCCACCCCAAGCTGCCCTGGAGCTTAGTTGCTTACTAGATCATTACAGAGGGCAGTTGAAAGTCAATCCCATTGCTCTGGATCCAGATTCATATGTAAGCCAGACCTGCTGCAGATGAAAACTTTCCTTCCTTAAAGAACATTAAGCAGTCAGGTGGGTGTACCGCATCAAATTCTGAACAGTCCTGTGAGAATAACGCCATGTCATCACCTTTCCCACTTGTAGCTCAACCGTCACTGAGTATGTGCAACATAAATCGAAACCCTTTCGCTCTGATCATTGTTTGATTCTGAAATCTTTCAGCACTTTGGTGATATCACTCAGTCTCTCTCCATGTGGTATCCCTCACTGTGTAATGCCTAATTGCTGCCTTTGTGAGTATTGCTCGCTCTTGCAGCTACTCCAGATCCTGAGCCAACATAATCCTGCGCTCCAGAGAGACGAGACAGCACAGGCCAAAGATTTCTCTGTCTTCTGTAGTTACTCAGGAAGTTCCTCACTCAATAAACCTACCAGCTGCTGGGTGTCTCCTCCATCACCGTATTCAAGGCTGTTGGTCAGCCAAAGGGCAGTTAGATCTGGAGCCTTCAATAAATCCTGCAGCGAGGTAAGATCATTCACAAAGAACAGAGCAGAGAACATTTAAAGGGCAAGAATAATTGGTTCACTGGACATGACGGATATTCAGTGCTGAAGGGTAAACACAGACCATAAAGCTACCAGGTTCAATCTCCACCCCCTTGTGAGAGAATTACTTTCAGCTCTCCAGTATTGACCCTTCCTGAGACAGCATAGGGAATTCCCAGTTATCAATTCAAGACTGTGCTTTCTTAGTGAATATCGAGACAACAGAGGGAAAGAAGGCTTCCCTTAAGAAAATGCTATTAAAGCCTGGGATCTTGCTGTTCTCTATTTCATCTCCAACACTCTCTGTTGTCAAATCATAGAGTCATAGAACAAGGAAACAGACCTTTCAGTACACCTCATCTACGCCACTGCCTTGAATACTTCTAAATCTGAGAACAGTTCCTATCTCTGTACCCTCCTTCGTTGTCTACAATCTCACTGTATATTTAAAACCTACTCCAATGTTGACTACTCTCCCTGTCTCTGTAAATGACTCCAGTCTGAATGAAATGCCAAATCTCAGCATTCTCCATCTACAATCATTAAAATAATCCCTATTCCTATCATCTTGCTCAATACCTACAGCACACCTTGCCTCTGAAATATCCTCCAGCATTTATCAATTCCCCCACTATCTATGTTCCTTCCTCCAGTACCTACTGTATCACTGTAATATCACTGTAATCTTCAATCCCTATCACATTCCTGTCTCCCGTCCTACACCCCCACATGACCTCTGAAAACATACTATCCCAACAGAATTCCCTGTCTGTGCAAACTCCTCCAGTCCCTATAACTTTTCCTAACTATGTAACCTGCTACAATCCCTGATACTCTCCCTGTATATTGTGTTCTGAAGCTACTTTAACCCTCCGCATCTCTGCAGCCTCGTCCAGTCTCTGCGATTCCCTCTATCGCTATGACCTTCTGCCAACACCACACAACTCCATAAATCAACCTCCTCTCATCTCAATGGGCATTCCTGTCTTTTGAACCTCTTGATGCCACTAAAACCATTCATGTACCTGAAAGATCCTCTTTGTTGCGGTATTAAAGCCCAGGTCCTACAGCTGTCACTTTCTGCAACCTCCTTCTGTCTGAAGAACCATCCAGTGTCTACGCCACTGTGTGTTACTAATTTAATCTAAACGCTAAAATGTTGTGTAATAATAAATACCTAATAATCATATTATGAAGGAGTTTTGTGAGCAGAGACCCAGAATACTGTAATATGGATGCTGAGTTTGATTTAAGACCATGAGATGTAGGAGCGAAATTATTCCATTTGACCCATTGAGTATATTCTGCCCTTCAGTTATATCATGGCTGCTCTGATGATCCTTAACTCTCCTTTCCTGTCTTTTCCACAACATTCTTGTTTCCCTGATTCAGTAAAATCTGACCATCTCTGCTGTAAATAATCTTAACGACGCAAACTCGACTGTCCCCTGCATTCAAGAATTCCCAGAGTCACTCCCACAGAAGACATTCCTCGTCATCTCCGTCTTAAATTGGTGAACCCTTGCTGGGATTTTATGCCCCCGGTTATAGGCTCTCTCACAATTGAAACGAAAGGAAGTGACAGGTATAATTATTGTAGATGACATGAGAATTGGTGGAGTTGGGGTTAATGAGCAAGGATATCCACGTTTACATGAGGTTCCAAATCAGTTGGAAAGACGTGCAGAAAAATGGCAAGTTGAGTTTAATTTGAACAAGAATGAGATGATGAAGTTTCGGATGTGAAATTCAAGAAGAAATTCAGGATACCTAGGTATATTGATATTCAGAAGGATCTTGATGCAAGCCCGTAACTTTCTGAAAATGACAACAGAAGTGTTTCAGTTGGGAAAGAAAACAAATGGAACACTGGCTTTCATCAGTCACCGACGTTGAGTGCAGTGGTTTGAATCTGATGTTGCGATTGTACAAAGATTTTGTTTGGCCACATTTTAAGTACTGTGTGCAATTATCATCTCCATACAATAGGAAGGATGTGGAGCTTTGGAGAGGGTACAAAAGGGGTTTATCAACACCTTGCCTGCATTAGTTTTTTTTTTAGGTGTGTGCAAGCTATAAGAGGAAATTAAACAAAGTTGGATTGTTTTGCAAGAGTTTTTATTTACATAGAGCGTGGAAGTTACCGAGGGAGGTCCTCGAAGCAGAAAAATGAGCAAAGTTTCAAAGGCGCATTTAAACAGAAACATGAGTAGGCACACAGATGGACCACGTGCAGGCAGATGGTATGAGTTGAGAAGAGCATCATGGTCGGCAGAACCATAGTGGGCCGAAGGGTCGATTGTTGGACTGTACTGTTCTGTTTTCTGACTTACCACCATCTACCCTATCAAAGCCCTTCAGAATCTTGGATGTTTCATTCCATTTCTTTCTCATTTTTCTAAGCTTCAAAGGGTTCAATCTCAATCTACTCCACCTCTTCTCATTAGAAAATGCCTCCATTCCCAAGAACAGCTTGACTGAACCTTCTGTGTCCTGCCTCAAATGCAAGGATATCTTTCTTTCGAGCACTCATACTGTTCATAATATTCTAGGTGTGTATGGTTTTAGGAACACCTTCCGATTTTTAGACCCCATTCCCTTCGTAAAAAATGCCAGCAATTGATTTGTCTTTTCTATTACCTGCTGACCCTTTCAGCTATCTTTTTAGATTGATGAACAATAATCCCCATAACCCTTTCCGCTGTCAGTTTGATAAAAAAGGGTAACCTGGCAGTAAGTAGGGCGAATGTTGAAATGTGTTAGAAAGGATATGTCACTAAAAAATAACTGGCCACTTTAGAAACACATTTTATAAATTTTTTTGAGACTGCTTGATTTTATTTGTTGGTGTGAATGTAAATGGCAGAATAGATAAGGACATAGGAGGGGTTGGTCGTATGGGGTTACGATTTATTTGAATTTTCAGACGCATTTATGCAAGTTTCAATAAGGGCTAAAGAGTAATTTGGAAGAGAATAGGGGCCCTTAGTTATCAATAAGGTCGCCTATGTTTGCAACCAGAGGAGATGGGTGAGATATTAGTCAAAATAGTCTTGGCAGAATTTACTGTGGAGAACGAAATGGAAGCTTGGGAACATAGGGAGATAATTAATTATGTATTGGAGAGAGTCCTCAACAGAGAAGCAGAAGTGCTGGAAGCTTAAAAACAAATAAAGGTTTTTGAACTTACCCTTCCTGGATATGCATGGGAAGAGATTATTTTCTATTCTCTCTTTCTGTGCAAGGAAAAATATTTTGGTAAACTGGGTGACTGAGAGCCCACCTGGAGTTTCGAATTGGTACAGAATAATCATGAAATGCATTTCCCTTGAATTTTTACAAATATAGTGCACCATAAGACCGAATTATTCCATAAAATATGGCAGCCCTTCTTGATTTACACAAATACAGATATTTCGGCCATCCTAACAAGGGATTTTATTTAACTGAGATGGCGAACCTAGCTGGTCCGCGGCCCCTTGGGAGAAGAATCCCGCACGAATACGGGTTTTGTTATGATCTGATGTTAACACATTTCGAGCATGTATCTCACTACACAATTTCTGTATTATCCGTCGATTTTTTTTCTTCCCTGAATAATGTAAGAGACTTAAGTATACACTCTGGTTAGTTGTAGGTTAGATTAGTAGTTAGTTGATTTTTGTTCTTTTCTCTCGGTATATTTTTTATCTGTTTGATAAATTTTGGTTATTGTCTATTTAAGATTTAATTTTATATCTATGTTTATACTTGGGTTTTTTAAAATTTGTAAACTTGTAAAAATATGTTAAGTTTTCAATAAAAATATCTAATAAAGGTTGTTCAATCCTCAGTAGCTCATTAGGTCGATCTTAGAATATTGTGGGAAGCTCGGTAGGAGATTGCAAAGTCCCTGACAGAGATATTTATATTGTCAACAGATGCAGTGAGGTGTCGGAAGACTGGAGGGCGGCTAATGCTGTTCCATCGCTTAAGGACTGCAGGGAAAAAACGGAAAATTACAGACCAGTGATGGGTAAGTTGTTGGAGCAGATTCCGAGAGAAAGAAACCACGTATATTTGGAAAGCTAAGGACTGCATAGAGATAAACAGCATAACTTTGTGAGTGGAAAACCATGTTTCACAACCCATATTGACTCATCGAGGAGGTGGCCCAGAGATAAATGAAGGCAGAGCGGTCACCGTTGCTTACATAGATTTCAGCAAAGCGTTTGACAATGTTCCAAGGGGTGTAGAACATCTCATCAAGAGGAAAAAGGAAGCTTAATTATAGGTTGAGAAAGCAAGGATCAGACAGGGTTCTAAAGGGTAACATGGATTAGCACGGTAGCTCAGTGGTTAGCACTGCTGCCTCATAGCACCAGGGACTCTATTTCGATTCCAGCCTCAGGCCACTGTCTGTGTGGAGTTTGCACATTCTCCCCGTGTCTGCAAGGGTTGCCTCCCGGTGTTCCGGTTTTGCACCCACAGTATGATTATGTGCAGGTTAGGTGAATCAGCCATGCTAAAATACTCAGTGTTCAGGGATGTGTGGGTTTGGTGCATTAGTTGGACAAATGGAGAGTAATAGTATGGGAGGGACACTCTTCGGAGGGTTGGTATGGAGTTGTTGGGCCAAATGGCCTGTTTCCACACTGTAGGGATTTTCTGAAGTTATCAAGAAGGCACTTAAGAATGGACTTAGGACACCTAGAAGGGGGCATGAAAAAACATTGTTTGGAAGGATTAAGGAAAACCCTAACGCATCCTCCACTTGTGTGAAGAACAAGAGCATGGCCGGAGTAACTGTAGCGCCAATCCGGCATTGTGGAAGGAACTTGGGCCTGGACTCGGAGGAGGTCTAACTGAATACTAAGCCTCAGTATTCATTACTGAGTGGGATCTTGCCATTTGAGAGGATAGCGTGAAAAAGGCTGATATATGTGAACAGGTAGCTGCTAAGAAGGACGATGTGCTCAGACTTTTGTAAAATATAAAGATAGCTAAGTCTGCTGATCCAGACGGGATGCGCCCAAAGTTACTACAGAAAGCGAGGGAAACGATCGTTGCGCCTTTGTCGATTACCTTTGCACCCTCACAGTCCACTGGAGTCGCACCAGATGTTTGGATGCAGGCAAATGTTATTCCCTTGTTCAAGAAAGTGAACAAGGGAATTAAAGACCTGTCAGCCTTATTTCTGTAATGTGCAGAATTTTGGAGAGGGACGGGATTTATGATTCCTTGGAAAACCATAGTTTGACTAGAAAAGTTGATGAGGGTCGAGCTGTGGATGTGGTGTATTGGACTTCAGCAAGACATTTGATAAGGTTCCCCATGGTAGGTTCATTCAGAAAGTCAGGAGGAATGGGATACAGGGGAACTTAGCTGTCTGGATACAGAATTGGTTGTCCAACAGAAGACAGCGAGTGGTAGTAGAAGGAAGATATTCTGCCTGGAAATCTGTGGTGAGTGGTGTTCCACAGGGATCCTTGGGCCTCTACTGTTTGTAATTTTTAATAATGACTTGGATGAGGGGATTGAAAAATGGGTCAGCAAGTTTGCAAATGGCACAAAGGTTGGAGTTGTCGTTGACAGTACAGAGGGTAGTTGTAGGCTGCATCAGGACATTGACAGGATGCAGAGATGGGCTGAGAGGTGGCAGATGGAGTTCAATCTGAATAAATGCGAGGTGATGCATTTTGGAAGGTCGAATTTGAACGCTGAGTACAGGATTAAGGATAGGATTTTTGGCAGTGTGGGGAACAGAGGGATCTTGGTGTGCAGATACATTGATTCCTTAAAACGGCCACCCAAGTGGACAGGGTTGTTAAGAAAGTATATGGTGTTTTGGCTTTCATTAACAGGGGGATTTAGTTTAAGAGTGATGAGATCTTGTTGCAGCTACATAAACCTTTGGTCAGACCGCACTTGGAATACTGCGTCCAGTTCTGGTCGCTCTATTATAGGAAAGATGTGGGTGCTTTGGAGAGGGTTCAGAGGAGGTTTACCAGGATGCTGCCTGGACTGGAGGGCTTATCATATGAAGAGAGGTTGACTGAGCTCAGACTTTTTTCATTGGAGAAAAGAAGGAGGAGAGGGGACCTAATTGAGGCATACAAGATAATGAGAGACATAGATAGAGTCGATAGCCAGAGATTATTTCCCAGGGCAGAAATGACTAACACGAGGGGTCATAGTTTTAAGCTGGTTGGAGGAAAGTATAGATGGGATTTCAGAGGCGGGTTCTTTACACAGAGAGTTGTGAGAGCATGGAATGCGTTTCCAGCAGCAGTTGTGGAAGCAACGTCATTGGGGATATTTAAGAGACTACTGGACATGCATATGGTCACAAAAATGTGAGGGTGCATACATGAGGATCACTGGTCGGCACAACATCATGGGCTGAAGGGCCTGTTCTGTGCTGTACTGTTCTATGTTCTATGTTCTAACATTGGAAATGGTCAGCATGGCTTTGTAAGGTGCAGGTCATGCTTCACAAATCTTTTTGAATCCTTTGAGAATGTTACAAAACACATTTATGGCTCATTCAGAAAGTACGGAGGCATGGGATACAGGGAAATCTGCCTGTTTGGATACAGAGATCCTGGCCCTTAGAAGACAGATGGTGATGACAGATGGAAAGTATTCAGCCTGGACCACAGTGACCAGTCGTGTTCTGCAGGGATCGGTTCTGGGACTTCTGCACTTTGTGACTTTTATAGATGACTTGGATGTGTGAGTGCAAGAGTGGGTTAGTAAGTTTGACGATGATACGAAGATTGGTGGAGTGGTGGATAGTGTGGAGGGCTGTTGTAGGTTGCAACGGGACATTGACAGGATGCAGAGCTGTACTGAGAAGTGGCAGATGGAGTTTAATCTGGAAAAGTGTGAGGTGATCAATTTTGGAAGATCGAAGTTGAATGCAAAATATAGAGGTAAAGACATTTTTCTTGGCAGTTTGGAGAAACAGAAGGACCCTGAGTTCCACATCCATAGTTCCCTCAACGTTGTCACCAAAGGTGATAGGGTTGTTTAAAAGGAATATATTGTATTGAATTTCATTGGCTGAGGGATTGCGTTTTAAAGCCCGTGAGATTATGCTGCAGCTCTAAAGAGCCCTGGTTAGACCCCACTTGGAATATTATTTTCAGTTCTGGTCCCCCTATTACAGGAAGAATGTGGAAGCTTTCGAGAGGGTAAAGAGGAGATTTGTCAGGATGCTGCATATACTGGACAGCATGCCTTATGAAGAAAGTTTGAGGGAGCTAAGGCTTTTCTCATTGGAATGAAGAAGGATGAGGGGCAACATGGTAGAGGAGAACAAGCTGATGAGAGGCACAGAGACAGTGAATATTGAGAGACATTTTCCCCATGACGTAAATAGCTATTACAAGGGAGTATAACTTCAAGGTGATTATCGGATGGTTCAGGGGAGATTTCAGAGTTAGGAGTTTTACACATAGATTGGTGGGTAAGTGGAATGCACTGCCAGCGGTGGCAGTAACAGTTGATGCATTAGCGACATTTAATATACTTTTGGATAGGCACATGGATGATCGTAAAATGAAGGGCATGTAGTTTAGTTCGATGTTACGGTCGGATAAAAGATTGCCATGACATCAAGTGCCGAAAAGTTTTGTGCTGCGTTGTTCTGTGTTCTACGTTCTGCATATGCGTAATACGCTCAGATTAGTGCAAAAGGATTTGACATTCAGGGGTAGCTAGTGAACTGGATACAACGTTGACTTGATGGTAAGATACAGAGGGTGATGGGATATATGTTGTTTTTCTGATTGGAGGCATGTGACCAGCGGTATAGTGGGCCTACTGTTGTTTGTTATTTGAAGAAATGTTTTGGATGGGAATATTGGTTACCTTGTAAGTTTTTTTTTTGGGTGACACTGAAATTAGTGGTAAAGTGGACAGTGAAGAAGGTTATCTATAATACAACAGGATGAACAGTACTTCTGGGATAGTGCCCAGAAGAATAGCAGATGTAGTTGAATTGAATAAAAGTGAAGTGCTCCATTTTGGTGAAACAAACCAGGTTGAGACTTGTACAGTTAATGATCGGGTCCTGGGTAGTGTTGTCAATCAGAGACCTAGGGATGCAGGTACACAGTTCTTTGAAAGTGGTGTCACAGGTAGACAGGCAGGTGAAGCATGCGTTTCGAATGCTTACCTTCTTTGGGCAGAGAATTAAAAGAAGGAAAATGATGTCATATTGTATGAGTGCAAAACATTGGTGAGGTTACCATGAAACAATAGTTGATCAGCAGGAAGAACTCATCTGGTTCACTTACCTCCTTTTGGGAAAGACATCTGACATTGTAACCTGGTGTGGCCGACATGTGACTCCAGACGCACAGAAATATGGCTGACTCTAAGCTACCCTCTGTCCAATTATTAGTGGGTCAAAGAATTCTGGTATAATCAGAGACGTCCTCAATCCATGAAGGAATAAATGAAAGGAGATACCTTCCCTCCCTACCTTTGCAAACACTTCCAGCTGCAGCAATTCATATTGGCTTTGTAACACCATTCAGGCCATGGACACTCTCTGTAAAACTCTCAGCACCATCAGCAACTTCACCTCTCCCTGTTCCTATTGTGACATTAAACCCTGACAATGATTCCCCTTCCCACTGCCCTCCACCTGCAAACAGGCCCATTGCAAATCCTTTAAAACTTACTCCTAAAACTCTTTCTAACTTAAGGATTTTAAGTACTTTTTGGTGATGTTCTAAGCCTCTTAATCTAATATAACCCTTTTGTCCTGAGTGAGAGACCGATGGGGATTTCTTGCTGATGCTTTGTCTGTTTCAGTCGAGTGCCTTTTTGTTGAGTGTTTTACACTGTTCCTTCAAATGCTTTTCACTATTCATTTACAGGTACATGTTTCAGTCTGTTTAGCCAATTTATATTGGTCTGTTCTCTCAAAAAAATTAATTGGCTATTTTTTGTTTCCAGTTGTAGATTGCCCTTCCTGCGATTCACTGTACAACTTTATATTTCTTTAGAATGCACTTTATCATAATTTTCAGGAGGATCTCTCCTGGTGACATTAATCATTCACTAGGTTTCATCACACAAAGGTGATCCCTCACCAGTTGCACAATGTGTTATTCAAAGATACACGGAAAGAAATCTCTGACCCCCTCAACCAATATCACTCTTGACCCACATAATGAAATTTTTTGATGTTTCCCAAAATTATCACAATGTGTTTGTTAATAAATTCCATTAATTCCTGTTTAATGCAGTGGTGAGCAATGAAATGCGGTTAGGTGCCCTAAAACAGTTCTGCTGCTTGTGGCTTTGGCAAGTAGGAGCCAGAATTTACATTTAGACTGACTCCAATTCATGATCTGAGGCCAAGTGCTGTCTCTGTAATGCATTTGCTATCCATTGTTGTTAGCATTGCTCATTTTGCCTGAGTTTCCGCAAGGTTGTGTACAATTGAATATTTATATTCCACCTTTTTGAGGGGAAATCCACATTTGAAATGTGGGACGTTTTCAAATAATAAAATAAAGATAGTGCAGGATAGGCATGTCCCATTGAAGACAAATGATAGGAAGGGCAAGATTTTTGAATCGTAGATGACAGGAGAAATTGTACGACTGGCCAAGAGGAAAAGGATAGCATACATACGGTCTAGGCAGCTAAGAATAGACCTGGCCCTGGAGGAATATCGGAAGAGTAGGAAAAATCTTAAATGAGGAATCAAGCGGCTAAAAGGGGTAATTAAAAAGCTTTATCGAGCAGAATTAAGGAAAATCCCAAAGCATTTTATTCTTATATAAGACGCAAGCGGGTAACTCGAGAAAGGATTGCTCCACTAAAGGATAACGAAGGAAGGCTGTTTGTCGGACCTGAGAGATTGGGTGAGATTCTGAATGATTTCTTTGTATTAGTGTTCACTGAGGAGGAAAACATGATGGATGTTGAGATTAGAAATAGAAGTTTGATTAGTCTGGATCACGTTGACATTAAGGGAAGATAAGTTGAGTATGTTAGAGATTATTAAGCTGGACAAATCCCTAGGACCGGCTGGGATCTATCCCAGGTTGCTGAGGAAGGCGAGAGAGGAAATAACTTGGACCCTGTCAGATATCTTTGTGGCATCCTTAAATACAGGTGAGTTGCCGGAGGACTGGGAGGTTGCTCATGTTGTTCCCCCTGTACAAAAAAGATATTCTGGGTAACTACAGACCAGTGAACTTGACATCAGTGGTGGGAAAGTTGCTGGAGAAGGTAGTGAAGGATAAGATAAATTTATATTTAGAAAAGAATGTGCTTATCAGTGGTAGCCAACATGATTTTGTGCAGGGGAGATAGTGCCGTACCAACTTAATAGAGTTCGTCGAGGTCGTAACCAAATTGATAGATGAAGGAAGGGCTGTTCATGTTATATAAAAGGATTTTAGTAAGGTGTTTGATAAGGTTCCCCATGGTAGACTAATGGAAAAAGAAACACCGACGAGGGTAGAGGCCATTTCGGATTTGGTGCTCCGCAACAAGCCAGGACAGGTGTCAGTTCTCGTGGTGGGAGAGCACTTTGGTGAAAGTGCTCACAGCTGCCTCACATTTAGCATAGCATTGGAGTGGGAAAGGAGCATTTACAGAGGGAAGATATTTAACTGGGGAAAAGGCAATTATGAAGCTATCAGATGGGAGTTAGGAAGTGCAAGCTGGTAGCAATTGTTTCACATAAAGGGCTCAGCAGACATGTGGAGACTATTTAAGGAACAGTTGTTGCGAATGATGCACGATTTTGTGTCTCTGAGACAAGTAAGAAGGAGTAAGATGGAGGAAGCTGAAAATGTGTTGCTGGAAAAGCGCAGCAGGACAGGAGAATCGATGTTTCGGGCATAAGCCCCTTGGATAATTAGACCGAGGCTCTTCTCATCAAAAAGTAGAAGGCAGCTTACGTAAGGTGGAGGAAGCAAGGATCTCGCACAGTTTGACAGCATTACAGGCTTGCTACAAAGGAACTCAGAAATGGACTGAGCAGAGCCAGTAGGGGGCACGATAAAGACTTGGTAAAAAGTAAAAGGGAGAATCCAAAGGCGTTTTACTCATACGTGAGGAAGATGAGAATGATCATGGAGAAGATAGGGCCGATCAGGGATAGTGGGGCGAACTTGTGCATGGAATCTGAGCAGATAGTGGAAGCCCTAAATGATTTTTTGCTTCGTTTTCACCAAGGAAAGGGAACTTGTTGAAAATGATAACTTAGAAGAGCTGGGATACAGATTTGACCAGATCAAGATTGATGAAGTTGATGTGCTAGAAAGTTTGGAAAACATTAAGATGGCAACGTCCCCAGGGCCAGAACAGATTTATCCGAGGCTGCTCCGGGAAGCGAGAAAGAAGGTTGCTGAGCCATTGATGAGGATATTTACCTCCTCCTTCTCTACAGGAGTCATACCGGAGGATTGGAAGGAGGCGAATGTCGTTCCTCTTTTCAAGAAGGGTGATAGGGAAATCCCTGGCAATTACAGGCCTGTCAGTCTTACGTCTGTTGTCAGCAAAGTTTTGGAAATAATTCTGAGGGATAAGATTTATGATTATTTGTCAAAGCATAGTGTGATTAAAGGCAGCCAGCATGGGTTTGTGAGGGGCAGGTCATGCCTCACAAAATCTTATTGAGTACTTTGAGGAGGTGTCAAGACAGGTCGACAAAGGTCGAACAGTGGATATGGTGTATGTGGACTTCAGCAAGGCATTTGATAAGGTTCCCCATGGTAGGCTCATTCATAAAGTCAGGAAGTATGGGATACAGGGAGATTTGGCTATCTGGATTCAGAATTGGCTGGCTGACAGATAGCAGAGAGGGATTGTATATGGAAAGTATTCTGCCTGGAGGTCAGTGTTGAGTGGAGTCCCGCAGGGCTGTGTTCTAGGACCTCTGTTCTTTGTAGTTTTTATAAATGACTTGGATGAGGAGATTAAGGAGTGGATTAGTAAATTTGCAGATGACACAAAGGTTGGAGGTGACGCCGAAAGTACAGAGGGGTACTGCAGGCTGCAGTGCAACATAGACAGGATGCAGAGCTGGGCTGAGAAATGGCAGATGGAGTCCAAGCTGGATAAATGCAAAGTGATGCAACTCGAAGGATGGAAGGATGAACTCGAATGCTGAATATAGGATTAAAGACAGTATTCTTGGTAGTGTGGAGAAACAGAGGGATCTGTGTATGCAAGTACATAGATCCCTCAAAGTTGCCACTCAAGTGGATAGTGTTGTTCAGAAGGTTTATGGTGTTTTGGCTTTTATTAACAAGGGGGAATGAGTTTTAGAGCCATGAGGTTTCACTACAGCTCTAAAAGTCCCTGGTGAGACCGCACTTGGAATATTGTGTTTAGTTCTGGTCGCCCTACTATAGGAAGACACAGAGGCTTTGGAGAGGGTGCAAAGAAGGTTTACCAGGATGCTGGCTGGACTGGAGGGCTTGCCTTATGAAGAAAGGTTGAATAAGCTTGGACTTTTCTCTCTGGAGAGAAGGAGGAAGACAGGAGACCTGATCCAGTTGTACAAAATAATGAGAGGAATAGATAGAGTCAATAGCCAGAGACCTTTCCTCAGGGCAGGATTAACTGGTACGAGGAGTCATAGTTGGAAGATGAAGGTATGAAGGAGATGTCAGAGGTAGATTCTTTATGCAGAGACTTGTGAATGCATGGAATGCGTTGCCAGCTGTGGTGGTGGAAGCAGAGTCATTGGGGACATTTAAGCGACTGCTAGACACACACATGGATAGCAGTGATTTGAGGGTTGCGTAGGTTACGTTTCTATATTTTGCATTAGGATTAAATTTCGGTACAACATCGTGGGCCAAAGGGCCTGTTCTGTGTTGTACTTTTGTATGTTCTATTTCTAAAGTGAAGTCACATGGTGTTCAGGGTGTTCTAGCTAGGTGAATAATGAACTGCCTGAGCAACAGGAGACAGAGAGTAGTAGTTGAAGGGAGTTTCTCGAAATGGAAATAGAGTGACCTGTGGTCAGTATTGGGATCCACAGGGGTCAGTATTGGGATCACTGTTGTTGTAATATACATAAATGATCTGGAAGAGGGCACTGTTGGTATGATCAGCACGTTTGCAGATGACACAAAGATTGGTGGAGTAACAGAAACATAACGGACGGGCAGAGAATACAGGAGGATATATAGATAGACTGGAGAGTTGGGCATAAGAGTGGAAGATGGGTTTCAATTCAGTCAAATGTGTGGTGATGCATTTTGGCAAGACAAATTCTAGATCGAATTATACAATGATTGGAAGAGTCTTGGGAAATGTTGATGGTCAGGGAGATCTGGGAGTATAAGTCCATTGTCCCCTGAAGGTTGCTTCACAGGTGGATTGAATGGTCAAGAAGGCATATAGTATGTTTGCCGTCATTGGACGGGGTATTGAGCATAAGAGCTGGCAAGCCATGTTAAAATTGTACAAGACATTGATTCAGCCTCATTTAGAATGTTGTGTACAGTTCTGGTCGCCACATTACCAAAAGGATGTGGACGCTTTGGAGAGGGTGCAGAGAATGTTTACGTGCATGTTGACTGGTATGGAAGGTGCGAGGTAAGAAGAGCGGCTGAGTAGGTTAGATTTATTTTCATTAGCAAAAAGGAGATTGAGGTGGGACCTGATTGAGGTTTACAAAATCATGAAGGGTACTGACAATGTTGAAAGAGAAAAGTTTTTTCCCTGGGTGATTGATTCAATAACGAAAGGTCACGTTTTCAAGTTGAGAGGTGGAAAGTTTAAGGGGGATACACGTAGCAAGTACTTCATACAGAGGGTGGTGGGTGTTTGGAATGCGTTGCCAGCAGAGGTGATAGAGGCAGGCACTGTAGATTCATTTAAGATGTGTCTGGAGAGATGCATGAATAGGTAGAGAACAGAGGGATACAGATACTTAGGAATTGACTGACAAGGTTAGACAATACCTTTGGATTGGCTCAGGCTTGGAGGGCCGAAGGCCCTGTTCCGGGGCTGTAAATTTTCTTTGTTATTTGTTCTTTTACTCGCCCTCTAACATCTCCCTCTCGTGTCTAAATCTGTTCAATCTCTGTTTCACCATCTACCTTTTTGAAGAGATTTTATCCTTTCAAAAAAACCCATAATTTACTCCTTCCCACAAGTTCCTGTCACAAATCGATTCACTGATGTGCCGCTTTGGTTAAACTTTGTCCCATCCTGTTCCTTTCTGCTTGTCCTCGGCCAGATCCCCATGCTGGTCTGATGCTTCACCTTTTCTCCTTTTGCCTTTGGCTTTGGAAAGCTCTTTTGACTTGAACCCTGTCCCTGCATCCTCTTTTTCAGTTTAAAGCCCTGTCCATAAGCCTACCAACATGATTGGCCAGGACACTGATCTCAGCACGATTCCAGTGGTACCAAATACATTATTTATTTTTAAATCACGAATTGAATATGGGTGTCTCTGGCTGATCAGACTTTGGCTCAGCTGGCACTACCCTTTACCTGAGTATCTTGCTCGGCCATGTCAGAGGCAATTGAGAGACAAACTCAATCAGGCTGCAAGTACATCGTGCAGACCATGTGAGGATGTGCAGATGTCGTTCTCTAAAGGACAAGTGTTTGCATTTTTTCTACATCGACAATGTTATCATACTTATTTGTGGTTTGTTAATCACTAATTTTAAAATTAGTGATTTCAAATTTCACCATTTCAGATGGTGGGAATCAAGCCTGTCTCCCCTGAACATTAGCTGAGGGTTTGGATATTTGATCTAGCAATAATGCCACTCAGCCATCACAAAGCAAAACCCGCTCTTACTACATGATTGTGTGATCCTGAAATCTTTCAGCACTCTGGTGATATCACTCGGTATCTCTCCATGAGGTATCCATCAATGTAAGGGTCACATTGATGCCCCTGTCAGCGCCTCTCGCTCCTGCAGCTATTCCAGACCTTGATCCAACTGAAGTCTTCACTCCAGAGAGATGAGGCAGCAAAGGCCAGGGATGGAGACTGGGATTTTCCAGATATCTGTGGGAGTCAGTGCCATTCTCCATGTGTAACCGTCACTTCGTCAGTTTAATTTCCCATTCTGTCTATGTCACTGTCTCCTGCAGGTACTCAGGAAGTTCCTGACTCAATGAACTTCCCAAGTGCTCGGTGTCTCGTCCATCACCTTATTGAAGATAGTTGGTAAGCCAGAGAGAAAAAGGGTAGGGAGATCTGGAGCCTTCAATAAATCCTGCAGTGAGGTAAGATCACTCACAATGTTCAGAGCAGAGAGCAATGAGAGAGCTCCAAACATTGGCTAACAAGGCATGATGCATATACATTGCTGGAGGGGGAGTAGAGTACAGACATACCTCTGGCTCAATCACCACGTCTACTTAAACTTATGTTGTACTGAGGCAGCTTGGAAATTCACAGTTATCAATCCAGGCCAGTGCTGTCATAGTGAGCATCATTACAACAAAGGCCTCACAAGGGTGGGAATGCTGCCTGGGATCTTTCTGTTCCGTGTTCCATCTGTAACAGTACATCTAGGTCATGTCTCATAGACCACCGTCTTCAATAACGTGTAACTCCGATATCAGTTCCAGTCCCTATAATCTCCTCCCTTCCCTATAGTCCCTTCACATATTTGAAACGTACTGCGTTCCAGATTACCATCCCTATCGTTGTAACTTGGTACAGTGTCTACAACATGCTTTATCTCGGTACTCGCCTCCTCTTTAACTGGATACAAAGTCATGCAGCATGGAAACAAAACCTGTGGTCCAACTCATCAATGTTTCCTAAACTGAATGAGTCACGTTTGCCTGCAATTGACCCTTACCTCTTCAAACTTTCTCCTCTCAATATACCACAACAAATGTCTTTTCCATGTTGCAATTGTGCTTGTTTCTCCCATGTGCCCCTGGTAGTATGTTCCATCTATACACCATCCTCTGTGGATAATGTTACCCCTCAGCACCCTATTTAAATTCAAAGTTTGCGAGAAGATTTGTAGCTCAGGTGCTCGTTGCTGTGGTTCTGTTCGTTGAGCTGGAAGTTTTTGTTGCAAACGTTTCATTCCCTGTCTCCCTCAGTGCTTGGGAGCCTCCTGTGAAGTGCTTCTGTGGTGTTTCCTCCGGCATTTATAGTGGCCTGTCCCTGCCACTTCCGGTTGTCAGTTTCAGCTGTCCGCTGTAGTGGCCGGTATATTGGGTCCAGGTCTATGTGTTTGTTGATGGAGTTTGTGGATGAGTGCCAAGCTTCTAGGAATTCCTTGGCTGTTCTTTGTTTCGCTGCCCTATAATGGTAGTGTTGTCCTAGTCAAATTCATGTTGCTTGTCGTCTGCGTGTGTGGCTACTAGGGATAGCTGGTCGTATCATTTCGTGGCTAGTTGATGTTCGTGGATGCGGATCATTAGCTGTCTTCCTGTTTGTTCGGCCATGCATGGTTTTATAAAACTGTACAAGGTTGCCCCATAGCCTCCTCTGCCCATGGGAAATATTTAGGACAATGTTACAAATATCTCCAGCTTATGTATCAAAATGGTGGCCAATGACGGCAAGTGTGCAAATGCCACTTTCACTATCCACTTTCAATGAACAATGTAACTGCAGCCCTTGATCTCTCTCTGTTCGACAGCACTGGCTAGAGCCCTTCCATTAACTGTGTTAGTTCTCTTTGGTTTATCTTAACAAAATCCAACAGCTGAGTTAAACTCCACCTTTCGTTCCATGGTCCACTGGCCCAGTTGTTCAAGATGCCCTTTGATAACCATATTCACTGTCCACTACAACATTAGTTTGATCATCCACAAACTTACTAATAATGATTCCGATATGCTTAAGAAAATCATTTATATATATCATGCACATCAATGGACCCAGCCCTGATCATTACGGCTTGGTGCTGATCACAGGCCTCCAGTCTGACCAACAACCGTCTCCCACCACCCTCTGTCTCCAACTGTCAAGCCAATTTTGTATCCAGTGCGCTAGCTCTCCCTCATCCCATGTGATCTAAACTTACGAACCAGAATATCATGCTAAATACTGTCAAAGACCCTGCTGACGTATGCAACGTATGGTCAACACTTCAACAAAAGCAATCAAGTTAGTGAGACCTGACGTTTTCTGCACAAAGCTGTGCTGACTATCTTTCAGCAATCAATGGACCCAGTGCCTTTCCAAATGAACTTGACTCCAGTTTGGGAGAATCACTTCCACAACTTACCCACCACTGACATTGGGCTAATTGGTCGTTAGTTCCCCGGCCTTACAGTGCAGTCTTTCTTTAATATTGGAATAAATCCATGTTCTTGTCATAGAGCCATGCAGCATGGAAACTGACCCTTCGGTTGATACCAAACATAATCTAAAACTAAATTCATCCCACCTGCCTTTGTTGGCCCATATCCCTCCAAACTTTTCCTGTCCATCTACTTATCCAAATCTCTTTTAAAAGTTTTTGTTGTACCCACATCCACCCCTTCCTCAGGAAGTTCATTCCACACTCAAACCACCCCCATGTAACAATTTGCCCCTCATGTTGAACATCTCTCTCTTCTAATCTTAAAAACGTGGTCCCTCCCCTTGAGAAGAGGCAACTATCATTTCATCGATATATATCGCTCTTTTTTTTTCATAAACTTTCATAACATCAAGTCTCAACTTCCAGGCTCCAGTGAAAAAAAACGCATCCTATCCAACCATTTTACAAGGTCAAGCCATCCATACACAGCAATATCCTGGTAAATGTCTTCTGAACCCCCTGAAGTTTAATGATATCCTTCCTATAAATGGGGGACCAGTACTGGGCGGAGTATTGCAAAACGGGCCTTGTCAATATCCATACAATCTCAACATGCCATACTGATTTTAATCCTCGTGGTCCTTTTCCATTCATCATTTTCCTTACTTACTTAAAGTGATCCACAGCAATTATGGGAATCCAAAACTACCAATTTGTGCCACGATGGATAAGAAAGGGAGGGTGAAGGCATCACTTTGTCTGGGTTCTGGTGCAGAACTCAGCGGGGCAGACCTCTTGGATCGCTGTCATCTAGGATCTTCCCCGAAAAATCACGTTTAATGAACTTCTTTTGAAATGGTTTGAAGATGTTTCTTGTGGGCAGAGACAATGGAGACCCAGTAGATGTGATCTAGTTGAATATTCAGGTAGCTGTTTATGAGCTCAGACAGTGAGTGGTGAATAAAACTAACCAAAGTGGTTCAGGAGGAAAATTTGGGAATGAAAAGGTAAACGTGAAGTTGGCCTTCATTTAAAGAGAATTGGAATATAGAATTAAAAGCGGTCTGCGCAGACTGCATGGAATTTGGATGAGATTTTATCTGTGTTCTGCACTGTTTCTAAGAATGAGAGGTGATTACTGGGAAGCTTACGAAATTCACACACAGGGGACTGACTAATACAGGGACATGGAGAAGTGCAGCACGCAGGGTAGGGAGAATCCCAGGATAATCTACAAAAACATCAAATAGAGCAGAATAACCAGGGAACAATTAGACTCATTTCGAAACCAAGGGGGCAATTTGTGCGTGAAGCTAAAGAAAGTTCTTTGATTGACAGCTTCCCATCCATTTTACTTGGGAGGAGGAGGATACAAAATTCGAGAAGATGCATTGTGAAGCTTTTGAACAGATGGATGTAAGATGCAAGTTGGGATTTATGATATTGGATTGTGTAAAGCCCAGATGAGTTGTACCTCCGGCTGCTGTTGGAGACAAGAGAGGAAATGATCTGACCCAAACGGTTAAGATGCATCTGACCACAAGGACAGTGGTACAGGACTGGAAAACAGCTAATGCGGTCCTACATTACAGGAAGGATGATGGGGATAGACCAGTGTCTGGTCGTGTACAATATGGAGCAGTGCAGCGAATCGTATTATTTGTAGTATTCATAAATGAAGCAGATGTAAATATGGAGTGGGGTGGAAGGAGAGCGATAAGTAAGTTTATGTTTGACACAAAGGTTGGCCGGGAGGTTGGCAGTAAGGGGGATGGCCGTATGTTACAGGAAGTTACAGATGGAATGGTCAGATGGGCAGATCAGTGGCAGATGGAATGTAATCCTGAAAAATATGAGGTGATGTATTTTGGAAGAAGGAACCAGACAGGGGAGGACTCAATAAATGGTAGAACACTAGGAAGCTCAGATGGTGCATCTCCACAAATCCTTGAATATTTTTAGTAGGCTAATAGGTTAGTTAAGAAAGCACACAGGTCTCCAGGCAGAGTGTTTATTCATCGAAGCGTACATAATATGAGCCAAACATGCCATTGGTTAGCCATACATAGAATATTGTGTGCATTTCTGGGAGCCACATTGCAGCAAGTACGTGAATGAAATGGAGGGCATACAGAGGAGAATCACCAGGATGTTCATTGAGATGTAGCGTATCAGCTACGGAGAAAGGATGGGTAAGCTCGAGTTGTTCACATTGGAGCAGAAACGTCTGAGGGGAACTAGATTCAGAGGGATAAGATTACGATGGACATGGGCAGGATGGATCGACAGCAGTTGTTCCTTTTAGTGAATGGGCCAAGAAAAAGGGAGCCCACTTTTGAAGTAAAAGACTTGAGGTTCAGAGGGGATTGAAGATTATGTTTCACCCAGAGGGTGTTGAGGTCCAGAATACACTTTCTGAGAAGGGGAGTTGTTGTGTGTCACCTCACAATCGTTAAAAAGTACTTGGACCAGCACTTGAAGTCTCAGAACATTCACGGCGTGTTGGAAATCGTGCTGTATTTCTGATGGTGCAGAGTCTCTATTTCCGTGATTGTATGAATTCGGTCAAAAGCCCTTCATCAGGAAAAGAGGCAGAGTGCCTGAAGGGTGGAGAGATAAATAACAGGAGGTTGGGGGTGGGGAGAAAGTAGCATAGAGTAGTTGCAGTGGGAGAGGGACTCGCCGAGATTCTTGTAGAGAGAGGAGTTAAACTTCTTCAAGGTCGGCAGCTCTATTCCTGATGAAGGGCTTTTGCTCGAAACTTCGATTTTCCTGCTCCTCGGATGCTGCCTGACCTGCTGTGCTTTTCCTGCACCACTCTAATCCAGAATGTGGTTTCCAGCAACTGCAGTCATTGTTTTTAACTTGTGGATTTTAATCCTACTGCAAATCCTCTTGCAAGGATGCCTGCCTTGAAGAAGTTTTCCTCCTCTCTCTACAAGAGAGTTATGGACTTGGGGCAAACAGATGGACATGGCTTCAGTATGGCACAGCCTGCAGGCAACAGTCAGTGGAATGTTTTACTCTTTACAGGATAAGGTGCACTTTACAGGATAAATACAAGAAATTGCAGGGCAACTGTTTCACATTTAGCCTCAAAACAGCACAATTTTGAATAATGTGAGAATACGGAAAAAGAAAATGAAACGTATAGCTGGAAGAGAGTCCTGAGTCAGCTCCTCACCATCGGCAACGCCTGCACCTCTCATCCCTCTACAACAGCTTCATCACCATCTATGCCGCACCCCAACAACATCGAAGTTGCTGATTCTCAAGCACCATCTTTGCCATTGGGCTGATACACCTCCATCACTGCCACATCGCCACCTGTGCCAGACCCTCCAATGTAAGAGTCATGTTTCTTACTGCTGCGCCGACCTCATCGGTATTACCATGATGCCCTTACACCATCCGCTTCATCACCACCAGCGAAACCAACAATGAAGTCTCCGATCCTCAGGCATCATCTTTTGCTGCTGGGCCCTATCTTGCGCTCGTTGTTTCTGCCAATGTAGCAGCTACCAATTCCAAGTCCTGTGCTTGTTCCGGAAAAGTAGGTAGGGATTCACTCTCCTCCAGACTGGGCCCAGCTCGGGGTCCACTTCTTGGGCCAGACTTGAGACCTCTCATGAGCCACTCCCTGAGTCCTCTCAAAGTCCCGATATTGCGCTCCCGCCACTGCCGATGATGGCCCAACTACAAGGTCAGTAAATTACAGAGAGAAAAGACGGGGGAGAAAATCCAACAAAGGAAACAGGTCGGAGTGGACAACGTCCAGCACAGGAGCCCTTAGACTGGAAATACCGATATAAAATGCTACTTTTATTGGGGACGAAGGCTCGTGAAATATCACAAGGGAGCGGGGCTTGGGCCCCAGCTATTCCAAATACTAGCAAACATTTGGTTGGGGGATCCAAGTGCAATATTTCCCACCCTACTGACGGCACTAAACCATGTTGGGATGAACCAGGTGAGGAGTACGTAGAAAAGCTCCAAGGTGATTTAGACAAGTGGAGTGAATGTGTAAATATGAGGCAGATGGAGATCAATGTGGGTAATTGTGACGTACTGCACGTTGTTGGAAATATAGAACAGCAGCCTACCATTTGGAAAGGGATTGGTTGAAACATATTGATCTATAAAGGGACTTACGCAGCTTTATTTGTTTCCTTCTGTACAGACCTCCGAGATCCATGCAGGGCAGTGAGTTCTGAATCCAGGAGTCAATATTGGGAATGGCATTGGCACTCTGACCAGCGTACACAGACCCACCAAGTGGTTAGCTGTAACATTGAAAAGGGTTAGGATCGCCCTGTACACCAGTCACAGCAAGCAATATTGCTGGAGCAGAAAGCAGTTAGGAAGATAAGTTGTGTGTTGATCTTCATTTCAAGGGGATTTGAAGACAGAAGTAACGGTGTCTGACTGCAGCTCCACAGGTCCTTGGTGAGATCTCATCTAGAACATTGTGCAGTATTGCGTGCAGTTTTAGTCTCCTTACGTAATAAAGGACCAACCTGACATTGAAGGGGAGTAGCGAAGGATGACCACACTGATCTCTGGGGTGACAGGCTTGTGGGATCAGAGTTTGGGTCGACTGGCCCTGTCTTCCTTGGGCTTTAGGAAAATGAATGGAGATCTCAGCGAAATATATAAAACTCTGACAGGGCGAGAAACATTGAAATCAGGGATAATAATTTCCCAGGCAGGTACGTCTAAAACAAGGGGAAACAGTATTAGAGCTGGAAATGTGTTGCTGGAAAAGCGCAGCAGGTCAGGCAGCATCCAGGGAACAGGAGAATCGACGTTTCGGGCATAAGCCCTTCTTCAGGAGGGCTTATGCCCGAAACGTCGATTCTCCTGTTCCCTGGATGCTGCCTGACCTGCTGCGCTTTTCCAGCAACACATTTCCAGCTCTGATCTCCAGCATCTGCAGACCTCACTTTCTCCTCAAGGAAACAGTATTAGGTACGGTCAGACCACTTTGCATTAAAATGGCCTTGTTCGCCAAAGATAGTATAAATGTAGCTGAGAGAACGTTTGATGAGGACTCGGCTACTGAGTTGGTGTGGGCTGAGGCTAGAAATAGGAGAGGAGAGGTCGCACTTCTTGAAGTTTTTTTGTAGGCCTCCGCAGAGTTCCAGGGAGGTGGACGAGAGATTGAGTAACATTATTCTGTGCAGGAGTGAAAGGAGCAGGGTGATAATTATGGGGAACTTTAACCTATCCAACAATGATTGGAAGTATTATAGCTGGAGTACGTCGGATGGATCAGTTTTTGTTCAATGTGTACTGGAGCGTTTCCTGAAACAGTATATCGAAGGGCCGATAAGAAGGGAGGCCACACTGGATCTGCTGCTTGGTAATGATCCAGCCAGTTTTTTGATTTGTTTGGAGAGAGTGAACATAATTCAGTTACGATGGAAAGGGATAGGTACATGCCATAGGTCAAGTGTTATTGATAGGGCAAGGCCAATTATAATACGATTAGGCAAGAATTAGGATGCATAGAATGGGGTAGCAAAATGCAGGGGATGCAGATAATCGAAATGTGGAGCTGGGTTAAGGAACAGATATTGTGTGTCCTTGATAGGTATGTCCCTGTCAGGTAAGGAGGAAATGATAAGGTAAGGGAACCCTAGTTTACTGCAGAACTTGCATCTCTTGTTAAGAAGTAGAAAGAAGCTTATGTGTTGATGACGCAAGATGGTACACATGAGAGAGTTACAGATCAGCTTGGAAGGATTAAAAGAGAGCGTTAAGAAGAGCAAAGCGAGGACACGAGAAACCTTTAGTAAATAGAATAAAGGAGAACCCTAAAGCTTTCGATAGGTATATGAGGAATAAAAGGATTATTAGGGTAGGAATAGGGCCAGTCAAAGACAGAAATGGGAAGTTGAGTGTCGACCCTGTGGAGATCGGAGAGGTGGTAAATGAACATTTCTCCTTGGTGTTCACTCAGGAAAAGGAGAGTATTGTAGAGGAGAAGAATGAGGTACGAGACATTAGACTAGAAATGACCGAGGTTAGTTATGCACAGGTGTTATCAATAGTAGAAGGAGTGAAAGTAGACAAGTCCCCTTGGCCGGATGGGATTTATTCGAGGATTCTCTGGGAAGCTAGGGAGGAGATAGCAGAGCCTTTGGTTTTGATATTTGATCCATCATTGTTTACAGGTTTAGTACCTGAGGACTGGAGGATTGCAAATGTTGTGCCCTTGTTCAAGAAGGGCAGCAGAGATAACCCAGATAATTATAGACCAGTAAGTCTTATTTCTGTTGTTGGAAAGGTTTTGGAAAGGATTGTGAGAGATAAGATTTTTTATCATCTGGCAAGCAACAATTTGATTTCAGATAGTCAATATGGTTTCGGCAATGGCAGGTCATGACTCATACACCTTAGTGATTTTTTGAGAAGGTGCCCATGCAGGTAGATGAGGAGAGCGCAGTTTACGTGGTATACTTGGACTTCAGTAAAGCCTTTGGATAAGATTCCACATGGTAGGATGATGGAGAAAATGCAGAGGTATAGAATTGAGAGTGAATTAGCAGTTTGGATTAGAAATTGGCTTTCTGGAAGAAGGCAGTGAGTGGTGGTTGATGGAAAATATTCAGTCTGGAGTCCAGTTACTAGTGGTGAGCCACAAGGATCTGTTTTAGGACCACTGCTGTTTGTCATTTTTATAAGTGACTTAGATGTAGGCATAGGTGTATGGATTAGTAAATTTGCAGATGACACTAAAGTAGGTGGAGTAGTGGGCAGTTTGGAAGAATGTTACAGATTGCAGGGAGACTTGGATAATCTGCAGAATTGGGCTGAGAGGTGGCAAATGGAGTTCAATGCAGCTAAATGTGAGGTGATTTGGGAAGATTCTTGGTAGTGTGGATGTGCAGAGGGGTGTTGGAGTCCGTGTGCATAGATCCCTGCAAGTTGCCACCCAGGTGGATAGTACTGTAAAGAAGGCATACAGAGTGTTAGGTTTTATTGGAATAAGAATTGAGTTCCAGACCCACAATATCATGCTACAACTACACAAAACACTGGTGCGGCCACACTTGGAATATTGTGTACAGTTCTGGTCGCCTCAGTACAGAAAGGACGTGGAAGCATTGGAAAAGGTGCAAAGGAGATTAATCAGGATGTTGACTGGTCTGGAGGGAAGGTGATATGAGGAAAGGCTGAAAGATTTGGATCTGCTCTCATTGGAAAGAAGAAGGCTATGGGGGGATTTGATAGAGACTTACAAGCTGATCAAAGGATTAGATAGGGTAGACAGTGAAAGACTATTTCCTAGGATGATGACGTCAGCTTGTACGAGAGGGCACGGCTACAAATTGAGAGGTGATAGATTTAAGACAGATGTCAGAGACATGTTCTTTATGCAAGGAATCGTAAGGAAGTGGATGTCCTACCTGCTAAGGTAGTCAACGCAACCGCATTAGGGAGATTTAAACAATCCTTAGATAAGCACATGGATGATGATGGGATAATGTAGGGGGAACGAGCTGAGAATAGTTCACAGGTTGGCACAACATCGAGGGCCGAACGGCTGTATTGTTCTATGTTCTAACTGCACTCAGAGACTGGTGTACCTGGGATATTCTCTCCAACATAAGGCTGTGGAAACCAAGGCACTAAGTATAAATCAGGATTTCTCGACAGTAAAATAATGGCGATACTAGGCTTATGGTGTGGCTATTGAATTTACTATTGAATTTAATGGGGTAGAAAATTCTACTACTGCAGTTCCTGTTTATATTTTTCCGATGGTTAATCACATTAAAGGACATGTGCATTGAGCGGGAAAATTGTATTGAGGAGATGTTTGAACGTGATCTGGAATGGGGAAGGCTCATTGTGTTGAATGACCTACTCCTTTCCCGATGTTTCTGTGCAGTCTGTGAGAAAGCTGCGTAAATGTTGTCACAAACTCTCAAATGTTAGGAATGAGGTTGCAAGTTTAACAGAATTGTGTTTCCCGTTCCCTTTTCCGATATCGAGGCTGGTATCGGGTGTCCTGTCCGGTTTTATCCTTTAAGACCCCGGAGCAGTTTGATACAATTGAGTGCTTGCTTGGCAGTTTCAGAGACCATTGAAGAGTCTATAATATGTCTGTGTGCATGGAGTCACTTTTAGATCAGACCAGGAAAGCACCAGAGATTCACTTCCTGAAATTACACTGGGGAGTAAAATTTGTGTTTACAATCAATGGTGGCTTCAAGTTCACTGCTACTGACACCAGAATTTTGATCTCGATATTTTATTAATTGTTTTAACTTCCACCAGTTGTCTGAGCATTAGCCTGGTCTGAATTACTAATCGAGTGCCATTTCAACAACAGCACTATCAGAAATCACACTGATCAGGTTATTTCTGTGCTGCTTGACAACTCTGACAAAAAAAAACGACCACCAATTTGACTGTCGTGATGGGACTGTCGTGATTATTGGTCAGATTGCAGTTATCTTCCTCTTAGGCGGATTGAACATAGTTGAGTAATTTTCCACATTGCCAGACAGATGTCAGAGTTGGAGATGAATGAAACATCTCCAGGGACACGGCTTAATATGCAGCACAAATTTCCAGTCCTATTGCAGGCAATGATGTCAGGGCCCATTGTCTTTCACCATATCTACTGTGTTCAGATTTTTTCATGTCACGTGCAGCGAATTGAATTGGTTGAAGGTGGGTATGTTTCCTCCGGTTTCTACCCACAATCTAAAAAGTGTGCAGATTAGGTGAATTGGCCATGCTAAATTTCCCTTTGTGTGAGGTGAAGGGGTAAATGTCTGCGTGGGTTGTCTTCCGCAGGTCGGTGTGGACTTGTTGGGCCGAAGGGCCTGTTTCGACACTGTGGTAATCCAATTTGTCACATTCCTGAAAACCTTTTAACATATTCTAGGATTCTCTGAGAATCCAGAGGCGAGATTGCAGAGCCTTTGGCTTTACTCTTTATATCATCATTGTGTACTGGAATAGTGACAGAGGACTGGACCACAGCAAAAGTTCCCTTGTTCAAAAAGGAGAGCACAGATAACCCTGGCAATTATAAAACAGTGAACCTTACTTCTGTTGTGTGCAAAGTGTTGGAAACGATTATAAGAGATAGTATTTAGTACCATTTAGAGGAGAATAAGTTGGTTAGAGATAGTCAACACGGTTTCGTGCAGGGTAGCTGGGGCCTCAGAAACCTTACTGGGTTCAATGATTAGGTGACCAAACATGTATATGGATTTCAGTAAGGTGTTTGTTAAGGTTCCCCCGGTAAGCTATTGCACAAAATACGGAGGCATGGGACTGAGGGTGATTGAGAGGTTTGGATCAGAAATTGGCTGAAAGAAGAGAATGGTGGTTGATGGGAAATGTTCATCCTGGAGTTACATTGCTTGTGGAGTACCACAAGGAACTGTTTTGGTGACATTTTATAAATGATATTTTATGAGGTCATAGAAGGATGAGTTAGCCAATTTGCGTAGGATGCCAAGTTCGCTGGAGTTGTGAACAATGCTGAAGGATTTTGCACGTTATAGAGGGGAATAGATAGCTGCAGAGCTAGACTGACACGTGGAAAATGCAGCTTACTGCGGGAAAGAGTGAGATGATTTACTTTGGAAATGCAACAGGAATAGATTGTACTGGGGTAATGGTAATTTCTTGGCAATGTAGATGAACAGAGAAATCTCGGTGTTCATGTACATTGATCCCTGAAAGTTGCCGATCAGGTTGATAGGGTTGTTAAGAAGGCATATGGTGTGTTAGCTTTTTTTGTAGAGGAATTGAATTTCGGAGTCACGAAGTCATGCTGCACCTGTACAAAACTCTGCTGTGGCTTCACTTGGAGTATAGTGTACCGTTCTGGTCACCACGTTATAGGAAGGATGTGGAAGCTTTGGAAAGGATGCAGAAGAGATTTACTAGGATCTTTCTTGGTATGGAGGGAAGGCCTTGTGAATAAATGCTGAGGGACTTGAGGTTGTTTTCATTAGGGAGAAGAAAGTTGAGAGATGATTTAATTAAGCTAATCGGTGGATTCGATGGGATGGGCATCCTTTTTCTTTGGATGGTGATGGCTTGCATGAGGAGACATAGTTTTAAACTGAGGGCTGATAGCTATAGGGCAGATGTCAGAGGTAGTTTCTTTACTCAGAAAGTAGTAGCGGCATGGAACGCCGTGCCTGCAACAGTAGTAGACTCGCCAACTTTAAGGGCATTCAAATGGTCATTGGATAGACGTATGGATGAGAATGGAATAGTGTAGTTTAGATGGACTTCAAATTGGTTCCACAGTTGGCGCAACATCAAGGGCCAAAGTGCCTGAACTGCGCTTTAATTTTCAATGCTCTATATTCATCTGAATCTCTTCCCTTACAGTAGTGCCATCCTCTGTGTTTTAAGTGATTGTGCTTCCTTGATTATGAACTCGGTAGTGTCAGTGACGCCAGCCTTATGTAGTTTCACTTCCTGATGTTTGGAGATCCATACTGGACAGGCCTATTGAGTAGCTTTGGTACACATCTTTGAAACTTGCTCAAAACTAGAAATTCCTGGAGAAATTAAGCAGGTGTGGCAGCATTGTGGAATGAAAACAGAGTTAATCGTTTCGGTTCAGCAACTCTTCGATAAAGCTCCAAGTCTTTACAGCAAGTTTTGCTTCTGTTGCAGATTTCCCATATCAACAGTTATTTCTTTTTTTTGAAAGTCTGTTCAGTGCCTGTTCATTTCTGGAGACACTCAGCAGGTCTGGCAGACTATGTGAGAGACAAAGAAGTAGAAATAACATTTCAAGTCTAGAGTGACCTTTCTTCAGAACTGAAAAGATTTTTAAATTGAGCTTTCTAACTTCTTGGCAGAAGTGGAGGAGTGTGACGGGAAACCGATGGTGTGGACGTGCAGTGCAAAAGACAAACGGGTTTTAATTGCAGTGAAAGAAAAATAAATATAAAACGGTTGTAAATAAAGGTGTAAATGGGGAATATCGTTTCTCTGTATTGAGTGTAAGATACAAACTGGACAATGTAATTGTGACACCAGGAGGAAATAAGTGTGAAAAAAGAAATGGAGAAGAGCCATAATGGGGTTAGGCTGTGAAGTTATGGAATTGTATATTAACTCCAATAGGCTGTCACATATAAAAGTGTAAACTGATCTTGGGTTGTGCTTCATTGGAACATTGCAGCACCCCAGAACTGAAATGTCAGCATGACAGCAAGGTAAGTTATTGTAATGTGAAGCAATGAGAAGGTTAGGGTTATTCCTACAGACCAAGTGTTTCTCAATGCAGTCTCTGTTTCGTCTCCTCGACGTAAATGAGACTGCGTTGTGAGCAGGAGACTGGATTGAAAGAGTACAAGTGAAATGCTCCTTCACGTGGAATTTCTGTGTTGTGTTGCTAAGAAGTAACAATTGAGTCCACAATCTTTTCAAATGCCCTGCTGTATTTCTTCTTATATGTAGACCACACAGTAGCATATCTACTGTAACAGCTTTATTCATGCTTTTTATACTTGGTTTGTAGGAGAAAGTGAGGTCTGCAGATGCTGGAGATCAAAGTTGAAACTTTATTGCTGGAACAGCACAGCAGGTCAGGCAGCATCCAGGGAACAGGAGATTCGACGTTTCGGGCACAGGCCCTTCTTCAGGCCCTTCTTCCTCATTCCTGAAGAAGGGCCTGTGCCCGAAACGTCGAATCTCCTGTTCCCTGGATGCTGCCTGACCTGCTGTGCTGTTCCAGCAATAAAGTTTTATACTTGGTTTGTAACCATTCTTTTACTCTACTTACTTAAAATATATTTCCGATATTCTAACTACAGGGTCTAAGCAGCAGTCATTTTGCCACGTCTGCTCCTGTCTGCTTCAAACTGATTTAATTTGTTTCAATCGCACTTGCAAGTCTGCTCTTTGGAATAGCGTTTATAAATTTAATCTATGCTGTAGATTAATCGAACAATTTTCAATATACTCCATAGCTTCCTTGCTATGATACTCTGTACCTCTGTCTATAAAACCAAGAATCCACTCAGCTTTCTTAACAACAGTATCAACTCAGCTGGCCATCATCGGGGTTATGTTTGCCAGTCCGAAGGGACTCTCTCAGACTCCAGTGATATTTGAAAGATCACCAGCAATGCCTCTCCAATCTCCTCAGCTATCTTCATAGAACTATGAGGTGTAGTCTCTCTGGTCTGGATGATTGATCCGCCTTCAGATCTTTCAGCTTTCCCAGCACCTTGTCTTTAGTGATGGTCACTACACTCACCTCTGCGCCCTGACTCTCTCTCATGCTGGTAATGTCTTTCACCATGACGACTCATGCAACGTCTCTATTCAATTCCTCTGCCATTTCATTGTTTCCCACAATTACATCTCCAGCCTGATTTTCCAAACTTTACTCTTTCTCCCTCTCTTCCCTGTTATGTATCAAAAAAACCTCATGCAATCTTATGTTATAATATTTACGAGGTTAGTGACATATTTATCTTCTCCTTCCTATTGAATTGTTAGTTGTATTTAGCTGGTATTTAAAGTCTTCCTCATCATCCTGATTACCAAAAATTCCTCACCACATTGTGTGGTTTCTCTTTGGGTTTCATGCTGTCCCTGACTTCCAATATCAGCCACGATTGTGTTGTCATTCCCTGAACATGCTTCTTATTTCTTGGAATGAATGTCAGTTGCCTCTCTGAATTAATCACAGAAATTCCTGCTATTTCTGCTTCACCATCTTCCTTGCTCGGATCCTGCTCCCATTAGCTCTGGACAGATCCGCTGTTGTGTCTCCTCGACTTTTCTGTTTCCTAACAGAGGACACATCAATTCTGTCTCTGAACTTTTAATCCCAATAAACAAGGCAATTGTAAATGTAAGGTGCTGCACCAGATGACCTCCTGCCCAGAGAAAAAGACGGAAAGCATTCACCCTATCCATGACTTTCATGACATTATACCCTTCGATACAAGCCCCACTCAGTCTGCTATGCTTTAAGGAAAAAAAAACAAGCTTGTCTATCTTCTCCCTATTACTCAGACCATTGAGTTCTAGAAACGTCCTTGTAAATTACGTCTGCACTCTTTAGTTTAATAACAGCTTTCCTATGGCATGGTGACCAAAACTGAACACAATACTCCAAGTGCGACCTCAGCATCGTCCTGTATAACTGTAACATAATTTCCAAACTACTATACTCAATGCCCTGGATTGATGAATGCCAGCGTGCCAAAGGCCTTCTTCATTTTACTGTCCCACCCCTCTCACCCACTCCAACCTCTCACTCTAGGACCCACCACTCTCACCAGCTATGCCAGCCTCTTCGTAGGATATGTGGAACAGTCCATCTCCCGTAACTACACTGGCCTTACCCCCCACCTTTTCCTCCGCTACATCAATGACTGTATGGCACCGCCTCGTGCTCCCACGAGGAGGTTGAACAGTTCATCCACTTCACCAAACCCTTCCACCCCGACCTCAAATTCACCTGGACCGTCTCAGATTCCTCCCTCCCCTTCCTCGACCTTTCTATTTCTATCTCAGGCGACCGAATCAACAAGGACATCTACTACAAACCGACCGACTCCCACAGCTACCTGGACTACACCTCCTCCCACCCTGCCCCTGTAAAAACGCCATCCCATTCTCCCAATTCCTTCGTCTCTGCCGCATCTGCTCCCAGGAGGACCAGTTCCAAAAACGTACAACCCAGATGGCCTCCTTCTTCAAGGACCGCAATTTCCCCCCCCGACGTGGTTGACGATGCCCTCCATCGCATCTCTTCCACTTCCCACTCCTCTGCCCTTGAGCCCCGCCCCTCCAACCGCCACCAGGACAGAACCCCACTGGTCCTCACCTACCACCCCACCAATCTCCATGTACAGCGTATCATCCGCCGTCATTTCCGCCACCTCCAAACGGACCCCACCACTAAGGATATATTTCCCTCCCCTCCCCATCAGCATTCCGTAAAGACCACTCCCTCCGTGACTCCCTCGTCAGATCCACACCCCCCACCAACCCAACCTCCATTCCTGGCACCTTCCCCTGCAACCGTAGGAGGTGCAAGACTTGCGCCCACACCTCCCCCCTCACCTCCCTCCACGGCCCCAAAGGAACCTTCCATATCCACCACAAATTCACCTGCACCTCCATACACATCATCTATTGCATCCTCTGCACCCGATGTGGCCTCCTCTATATTGGGGAGACAGGCCGCCTACTTGCGGAGCGTTTCAGAGAACACCTCTGGGACACCCGGACCAACCAACCCAACCACCCTGTGGCTCAACACTTCAACTCCTCCTCCCACTCCACCAATGATATGCAGGTCTTTGGACTCCTCCATCGCCAGACCACAACAACACGACGGTTGGAGGAAGAGCGCCTCATCTTCCGCCTAGGAACCCTCCAACCACAAGGGATGAACTCGGATTTCACCAGTTTCCCCATTTCCCCTCTCCCCACCTTGTCTCAGTCAAATCCATCGAACTCAGCCCCGCCTTCCTAACCTGCAATCTTCTTCCTGACCTCTCCCCCCCCCCACCCCAGTCTGACCTATCACCCTCACCTTGACCTCTTTCCACCTATCGCAATTCCGACGCCCCTCCCCCAAGTCCCTCCTCCCTACCTTTTATCTTAGCCTGCTGGACACACTTTCCTCATTCCTGAAGAAGGGCTAATGCCCAAAACGTCGATTCTCCTGTTCCCTGGATGCTGCCTGACCTGCTGCGATTTTCCAGGAACACATTTTCAGCTCTGATCTCCAGCATCTGCAGACCTCACTTTCTCCTCATTTTACTGTCTACCTGTGACCCACTGTCAGAGAACTCTGCACCTGAACACCGAGCTCCCTCTGTTCTAGTACACTCTTTAAGACGCTATTATTCACCATGAATCTCCTATTTTGATTTGACTTTCTAAAATTCAAGACCTCACACTAATTTAAATTAAACTCCATTTGCCATTTCTCGCTCCACTTCCCCAGCTGTTCAAGGTCCTTCTGCAGTTTCTGCTAACCATCCTCATTATCCTTGATACCACGTATTTTAGTGTCCATTTCAGATTTACTAATCACATGTTGCACATTCTCATCCAAATAATTGATATAGATAACAAAGAGCAATGGGCCCAGCACAGAGCTCTGAGGCAATACACTATTCACAGGCCTCCAGTCTGTCAAGCATCCTTCACTATTACATTCTGCTTCCAACCATCAAACCAATTGCGTTTCCAATTTGCGAAGTCCCCCTGGACTCCAGACGATCTAACCATCCCAACAATCAAGTGGAATCTTATCAAAGGTCTTACTGAAATCCATATCGATGACGTCTACCACCTTGCCATCATCAACCTTCCTGGTCAGTTCATCAAGGAACTCTAAAAAAAAATCTGAAACATGACCTCTCACACGCAAAGGTATGTTGGCAACTGCAGATCAAACCCTGTGTAAGTAAAGAGAGCAGTTGGTCTTCATTGTAAGATGATTCACGTACATAAGTAAAACATCTTGCTGCAACTGTAGAGCCTTGCAGATAGAATATTTAAGTCACTGTGCAGAGATTTGCGTTCCTTCATAAGGAATGATCTCCTTACCACAGGCACAGGTAATGGTATCATGAGGAGAGAGTAAAAAAGCTGAGTGTCTAATCTGTAGTGGTGTGAGAGATGAGATGGTTCTGTTGAAACTTGAGGTTTGGCGGCGATCTCCTACTTCCAAAAGAGACATTGATCAAGTGAGAAATTCCATACTGTATCCAGTATGGATTGATTTGATTTATTGGCATGTGTACATTAGGACATGAAAAATTTTGTTTGTGGTCAGTGCAGACAGATTTTGGTAAGCAAGGACGGGAAGATCATTGCGAAAAACAAAACTTGGATAGTGTAAGGCACACAGTTTATAGCGCAGAGGACGTTAGTTCAAGATTAGAGATTCCATTCTTTCTGTGTAATATGACATTCCTAATAGTTGATATACCTCAGTGAAACCTTCATATCAATATACAGTCTGTGTGTGACCCTGCACTGTGTTGTTCACAATCCCCGACAGCAGCCACAATATCTGCCTTCTGAAACAGTTAGCCATTCACACCAGGTTCTGCCCAACATAGAGAACATCAGTTTGTCTACTCAGAGATGGAAGATGCTTCTTGAGACTTCATACAAAACATTTCACTTCCCTTCTCGCAGCTAGAAAACCAAGTTAGTCCCACGTCTGTACCATGAGCAATAGAACCACGAGGAATGAAGTGGAACAGTCTGTCTGTGCAGTCTCTGCTCATTTTGCTTTCCATTTTGGAACACTAATGTCCTCATACTCATCCTTTCTAAGAGACTCAAGGGGCTGATTGTCTTCTTCATCGTTCGACTGGTTAGGGCCAAGTGCCTGATTGGGTTACTCCTGGTTCCTGGTTAACAGCACGATGTGCTGACTAATGTAACAGTGCTGCAGCTTTAAGAAGTTATTTTGACTTGATTTCTTTTAAGACAGAGATTGGAAGACAGATTATGGCCGGGCTAGTTAAGCCAAATTGAGCAAATATCTTGGTTTGCCTGTGATTTATTGTAATGCAGCCTGATTGAGTGTGGACAGCTCTTGAAGATTAGGTTCTCTGGGATTTGGATTCTCAGTAACATGAGAAACTATTGGGGTCTCAAAAGATTTGTAAGCTTCAGTGAATGTCTGTTGGTGGCTCCTCTCTGTGAACTTTCTCTGGGTGTTTTCTGTCCCATCTTGGATTGGAGATCTGCATTTGAGAGTCTGTGTCGTAAATTTCCTTTTTTGCCAAGTGTGTGTTTAAGGGATATTACAGTATTAGAACAGATAATTCGTAATAGTTATTGTTTCTATTATTGTGATATGACTTGCCATAGACTTGTTATTCTAAATTCCTATTTAGTTGGTTTTATGTTATCTATCGTGTTTAACTAAATTGTGTTTTGTTCAACACCGAGTAATTTTACCAGCCGCATTGTATCTGGAACAGGCACTTTACATTTCCTTTAAAATAAGAAAACATTAGCATCTAGGCTACTGCCTTGAAATATATTTGAGGGGCTCTGGAGTGGACCATAACACTAGACGTCTTCTCTCCCTGTGTGGTATGTTGGAGGCACTTAATTGGCTATCCCTGTTCTTCTCCAAAAGTTTCAATGCGTTGAATGACTTCCTCATATTCCCGTGAAACCAGCGTGAGGCGCTGAATGAACTCTTCCTTTTAACTGTGGAAATGTGCAGTGTCTAGTAGTACTGTTACATGAATGTTCCTAACATGTTAAGCTTAAGTGTGGACCAGGTCTTGCTGCACAACGACACAGACTATTTCAGAAGCTGAAGAGTTAATAATTGTTGTGTAATCTTCAGTGAACACCCCCTTGTGGGCAAGGCATTTATGAAGCCGTTGAAAGTGTTTGTGCTGAGGTATCTACCATGAGGACCTCCTGCAGCTATGTCCCAGCACTAATAGGATTTATATAC